>NW_017671684.1:163083-170953 GCF_001879085.1 Nicotiana attenuata
AAAGCTTGAAAAGTATTCCCTTGTTCTCCAGGTGGGCTCCTGATTGCTGAACTTGAAAAGTATTCCCTTGTTCTCCAGGTGGGCTCCTGACTGCAACAAAAATAGACAAAAACAAAGAAAAATTTTCTGCCCCAGTTTGGTAGCTGGGTACATGGGTAAGTGTTAAACTGAATTATTCCACCAACTATTACAAGAATTTGAAAGCTAAGTCCTATTATCCAGGGAGGTCCTGACAACTTCTAATAATTATGAACTTAAGTTCTATCCTCTAGAGGTATTACCCCCACTACATTTGTTGTCTAAAAGGTCTTAAAATACTCCCCATTATCCAGGTGGGTCTTGACAACTTCTAGTTAAAAGATAGTTTTAACCTAAATTATATCTACTGAAGGTACGACTCCCACTATATCTTGTTATCTAAACAAACTTTAAAGCTACGTCCCATTATCCAGGAGGGTCCTGAAAAATCAAAACTCGAGTCTCATCTTAAGTGTGCCAATTCTACGGCTGAACAGTATCTCGTTGCCTAAAGGAGGTGTTAAAACTGTGTCCCATCATTCAGGAGGGTCTTGACACTCCTAATTAAATCCTATCTTAGACAACCTATGTTCTTTGGGATACATTTGTGCTAAATTATGCTATTCATGATTGTTTTGAAAAACCTAGTCCCATTTTCCAGGAGGGTCCTGAAAATTTCCCGTCATACCTGTTTTGGTGCTTGCTTTTCCCTAAGGAGGGTTTCTCCGAAACCAACGAAAACTTATTGCCCCTGTTTCAATCAAAGAAAAATCTTGTCAGTTTTAAAAATGTGGTGGTTGGTTTGTGGCCTTGAATTCTTAGGGTGATTGCTCTTTTTCTTCCCATGATCGCTGATTCCATTTGAAGACCTTGCTTGTTTGGTGACTAACCACTTTCCTCTGTCATCTTTACCCTTGAAAATACCTCTTCTCCATTCAGACCCAACACCCTCTATCTGTTGCATTGCTCATGAACTGGAATCTACCCAACCTTTGTGTCTCGCATGAATCCCAAAGCACGTCCATTACCCCACTCTGTGTATACGCTGTTCTTTCTTGACTTAACCACTGGCTTCGGCCTTGAGGTCTGTTGCTCCTTCATTTTGGTTTCCATTCGACGACCTTGCTCATTCCTTGACTAACCACTTCCTTTGTAAGCCTTGACCCGGAAAACACCTCTTCTCGTTCAGGCCCAATGCCCTTTATCTGTTGCACCGCTCGTACCGACATTTACCAAACCTTTGTGTTTCACCTGGACTCCCAAGCATATTAACTGTTACCAACTCAGCGCGCATGTTGTTCTTTCCTGATTTGAATCAATGGCCTTGGCCTCGAGATCTATTGCTCCTTCACTTGCCATACTCCAACTTGATTTCTGCTTGNCCTTGTTCTCCAGGTGGGCTCCTGACTGCAATAAAATAAACAAACAAAGAAAATTTGCTGCCCCAGTTGGTGGCTGGGTACATCATGTTATCAAATATTAAAAATTAAAAGCTAAAATTTGAATTGTACTTCCCTTGTTCTCCAGGTGGGCGCCTGATTGCTGAACTTGAAAAGTATTCCCTTGTTCTCCAGGTGGGCTCCTGACTGCAACAAAATAAACAAACAAAGAAAATTTTCTGTCCCAGTTGGTGGCTGGGTATAGCATGTTATCAAACATTAAAAATTTGAATTGTACTTCCCTTGTTTTCCAAGTGGGTGCCTGATTGCTAAAACTCGAAAAGTATTCCCTTGTTCTCCAGGTGGGCTCCTGATTGCTGCACTTGAAATGTATTCCCTTGTTCTCCAGGTGGGCTCCTGATTGCTGCACTTGAAATGTATTCCCTTGTTCTCCAGGTGGGCGCCTGATTTCAATAGAATAGACATAAAACAAAGAAAATTTTCTGCTTCAGTTTGCAATGATAAGAGTAAAACTAAAGACTTGATTGGAATGTACGTCTCCTGTGAGTAAAACCAAGGACATTTGACTAGCAAATTCATCAGACTAGGTCTTCTATCTTAGGAGAAAGATTCATCAGACTAAGACTTTAGACCCTAGGAGAAGTTTATCAGACTAGGTTACTATTTTTGTTATCTTAGGAGAAAGATTCATTAGACTAAGACATTTATCCTAGGAGAAGATTCATCAGACTAGGTTGTCTATCTTAGGAGAACAATTCATCAGACTAAGATTTAGATCCTAGGAGAAAGTTCATCAGACTAGGTTTTCTATCTTAGGAGAAAGATTCATCAGACTAAGATTTAGATCCTAGGAGAAAGTTCATCAGACTAGGTCCCTTTTTTTTGTTATCTTAGGTGAAAATTCACAGACTAAGTTTTAGATCCTAGGAGAAAGTTCATCAGACTAGGTCTTCTATCTTATTCTTTTTTGGTGTCTTAGGAGAAAGATTCATCAGACTAAGATTTTGATCCTAGGAGAAGGTTCATCAGACTAGGTCTTCTATCTTAGGAGAATAATTCATCAGACTAAGATTTTGATCCTAGGAGAAAGTTCATTAGACTAGGATAAAATGTGAAAAGCAATGGCAGCATTTTGTGCACGCTAACAAGCCAGGCAAGGGCGAAGATTTGAGAAACTTCCCTTTTGTCGGCTCTCCTCTTCTTCCTTTTCTTTTTCTTTCTTTTCTTTTTTTTTCTTATTGTTGAACCAACTTTCTTGCACTGCTTTGTTCCTGTTTCAAACAAAGAAAACTTGTGAGTTTAAAGTGTGGTGGTTAGTTTGTGGCCTTGAACTTTGAAGGCGGCTGCTTCCGCATTTGCCAAGATGACTGACTTCCACCCGAAGACCTTGCTTGTTCCCGATATCCTCTACTTGTTGCATTGCATGGCATTCCCCCAATCCTTATGTCTCATATGAATCCCAAGCACGTCTATTGCTTCCACTTCGTTACATGATGTTCTTTCTTGACTTAATCACTGGCCTCGGCCTTGAAGTTGTATTGTTCCTTCACTTGCCTTGATAACCGATTCTCACTTGGAGACCTTGCTAACCACTTCCCTTAACGCAGAAAATACCTCTGATCCGTTCACCAAGCACCCTCCATCTGATATGTACCAAACCTTTCATGTTTCAATGAAAATACCTTTTGATCCATTCACCCCAACCCCTTCATTTGTTGCGTTGTTCATGAATTGACAAATACCAAGCCCTTGCATTTCACAAGGATCCCGAAGCATGTAGACTGTTGCCGACTCAGTGTGCCTGCTATTTTTCCTGACTTATGACGATTTGATATGCTGGCCAGATCTTGTTTTGTTCAATTGGAAAGCTGGTGGCAGATTTTGAAGTCATTTCTCACTTGTTATGACCAAACAGACTCAGGAAGAGGGAGTAAATAAGACGAAAGGAACAGAGTAAAGGATAATGGAAAGAGATGATTCCTAACAAGAAAACTACAACGTAGAAACCTATCGGATGTGGATACCGACTCTGATGACCTTGACATGCACCTGCAGCCTATTCTGTTAAGCAAATCTGATGTTCAGCTCTTGTTGTACTTTTTCGCCGTGAAACTGGGCTTCAATGCTCTGCTTATCCGATTTGAATCACAATCCTTATTCGACTTGTAGTGCCCGAAGGGTTTTCACCATCAAGCCTCTCTCATTTTGGTCTTTCTCTCGCCTCACTATCGCCTTATGGTGCCTGTGAAGGTTTTCACCAATAAGACTCTCTCATTTTTGATTTCTCTCAGCTTTCGTCGCCTTGTGGTACCCGTGAGGGCATTTATCATCAAGACTCTCTCATTCTTCGTTTCCCATGTTTGGACCGGAGTGTTGCCCCTGATATGGTTCACCTCTACTCGCTTGACTCGGCATCTCTCGAAGATTGATCAGAAGGTCTTTCTTTGGACCGTAATGCAGGCTTTTGGACAGGGTTAGGAAGAAAAGGTATCAAAGGCTCAAAACAATTCAACATGGGCTCAAAATTACAACTTTCGGAATCAGATTTCTCACAACAATCACAACTTCTGCCCCAGTTTCTTTCTTGGGGACTTTTGGATTTTTATTTGGTGTGACTGAACCTCAGAGAGAGGCTGCCTACGTACCCTTTCGGGATCAAGTCAAACGTAGTTCAGGTCATAGAATCACTTCCTTGTTGCGATCTTTCCTTTCTTCCACTTTTCTTTTCTTTCTTTTCATTTCTTTTCTTTTCCTTCTCTTTCTTTTCTTTTCTTTTCTTTTCTCTTCTTGTTTTCCTTTTCTTTTCTTTTCTCTCTTTTTTTCTTTTTCTTTTCTCTTCTTTTTTCTTTTTCACTGTTTTTCTCTTGTTTCTCCACTTACTTTCCCCGCTCGGGCTTACGAGTTTTATTATTGATTCCGAAAGAGGGGTATGCAAGAAAATAACCGAGGCTCAAAGGGGTAACAAAGGATAAAGTGTTTGGATAGCAGAACAAAATGCCTTCGTCATTCCAATCTCCAAAATATGCCAAGTACAAACTACACAATTAAACAAACATGAGGAAAACATACGTAACATCTTTTGATTGCACCAGAATTACTAACCATATCCACACATTTGCCTTCTACATTTGTCAATTACCCAGCACTATTGGACAACAATCTCGGTACCACGAGCGGCCCCTGTAGACTTGGGGGCAAACTTGCCTTTGGTTTCAAACCGATGTGGCATGATGCATTTCAACAGTATTTCTTTATGTTCCGTCTACCCCAGTTTCACACAATTTGGGCTCGAAGTGATCTCAAAATCCCTCGACTGTCCTTACATCTTCGATATTGTTTTATTGCTTCATTACTAAACTGACTTTTAAAACCAGGCTGAGAATTATGCGTGCATGTCATGTCACCAGAACCAGCATGAAAAGAATTGCAAAGGAGAAGAAAACTAAACAAAATGACTAGAAATGGCAGGAAACAGAAGATTGCATTAGACTGACGGTGAAAGGGTTTAAACAACAGAACAAACAGACAAACTGGGGTACAACCCTTAGAACAAGCCTAGACAACACTACATGAGATACTACGATCAGAGGAACTAGAAAAACTAAAAGGATAGAAGGGTTTGAGTCGCAAGACAATATCCAGATTACAACCCTGAAATAACCTGGGCAACAGAAATGACAACAAACTAAGCCACCAAAGCTCCTCTCTGGCTAACCAATAAATGAAGCGTCTTTCCAATTACCAAGCACGGTATCTTAGCCACTGAGTTTCACACAAGTCTTCATCACGTTGGTAAACTGCTTTTGGGTTCCTTTTTCCGCCCCGTTCTCACGATCAACCTCTGATAACGCTGAAACCTTAGTAGCATGCGGACCTCCAAGGATCTCAGAAGAGTTCTCATGTTCCTTTTCAAAATAGATCATACCCACCATATGTGTCTCATTATGAACATGAGATGGATTTTGGCTAGTGTTTGCTGCATCTGGACTCTGCACGACAATGTCGCCTGCATCAATAAGCTTCTGAATCGCATTCTTCAAATTCCAGCATTTCTCTATGTCATGCCCCAGGGCACCTGAGCAGTATGCGCACCTTTGAGAAGGATCAAACTTTTTTGGAAGAGGGTTCGACGTTTTTATCTGGATCGACTTTAACATATCCAATGTCCTTAACCTCTGGAACAGACCGACATATGATTCTCCCAACGGAGTGAGGGCTTTCTTCTTCCGTAAGCTCTCATTCTTAAATGATGGATTGGGCCGAAAACCTGATCCGGGGTGTGTTTGGTAAGCTCGCGGGGGTAGATGGGCATTTTGAGGAGTTGGGTACTGAGAATGTGATGTGCGACTTTGGGATTTCTATGGAGAGAAGTAGCATCGGGGAGGGTCATCTAGTGCACAAGGATAATCACGGGGACGGCGTCGAGGCTGGAAGTGTTGATCAGGAAAACCTATCGGATCGTCTTTTCTGTTCCTTTTTCTTCCAACCAAGCTGACTGCAATGTTCTGAATGGCTTCCGAACAGCTCACGATTTTGCTGACTTGATCCCTTCTTCTACTAGTTCCCCCATTTTTAACACATCATTGAAAGGCTTACCCAGGGCCGGGATCAAATGACTGTAATAGGTGGGTCCCTGGGCCCGTAGAAAAAGCTTGACCATTTCTTCTTCGCTGATCGGGGGACTGACTCGAGCGGCTTGCTCCCTCCATCTGAGCCCAAACTCATTAAAGCTTTCCTCTGGCCTCTTTTCCGTCTTAGATAGCGAGGTGCGGTCTGGGGCAACACTTAATTTACATTGAAAGTATTGGACAAAGTCTTGAGCCATGTCACCCAATGTAAGCCACTCATCGACATTTTGACGACCATGCCAGTCCAAAGCTGCCCCAATTAGGCTTTCACTGAAATATGCCATCATCACGTCATCTTTTTCTCCAACAATCCTCATTTCGTTGCAATAGACCCTCAGGTGGGCTACCGGATCTCCACGCCCATCATACAAGTTAAATTTTGGTACTTTGAATCCTGCGGGCAGTCGGGCGACATGTGGCGCAATCAGTTCTTTGCAAGTCATGCTACCCTGGCCTTCCACTCTTCGCTTGTCCCTTAAGAAATGTTCTGTGCTTGTCAACTTCCTGGATACCTCATCTCGCCTTGCTCTTCCCATAACCCTTTCATTTCTACCATGAAACTGCTCATCCCGGGAGCTCTTCTTGTATGGATCAAGGACCCTGTGGGCAACCTTTGGAAGGTGAAATTGGTTATCACGCGCCTTGAGTGGGTGTTCATTATTTGGGGTAATGGGTATGACAGGAGGGAAATTTTGGGGAGAAGTGACTGAAGGATGATCGATGGAGCTACTAGGGTAGTTGGGACGAGTGTGATAAGCGGGTGTATCTGGAGAATATGGAGGATCATCTGGTATTGTGTTGGGTGTTTGGGTAAGGGTAGCGTCCGGGAAAATTGGTGGTGGCGGGGGTAGCGCCTTTCCAGTCACCCAGGCTCGATACATGTTTGTCATGTGTTGTCTCAGCATCCGCACCTCTTCAACTAGCCCATTATCCCGTTCAACCAACTGTTGTCGAGCAGCAGTATCAACCAACTCAGTTCTCTTGTTATTTACCATTGCCTTTTGTCCTTGTTTTGTAAAGAAGAGTTACCACTTTCAAACCACAAACCAACCACCTTTCTGGAATGACATGACAAAATGAAACCATCACGTTAGCGTTAGGGCATTTAACACATTGGTACCCGCATATTTGAAGAATGAATGCACCTAGGCAGTTAACCCTTTTTATTATGCCTTTGCTTGGATTGCATGCGTCATCCCGACTTTAGTTACCAAGCCTTTCCTTTAATCCTCCCTCGTGTTTTCCATTGTTTGTTTCTTGCCTTTCCCTCTTTTCTTTGCTTTTCTCTCTTATTTTTCCTCTTTTCTTTTCCTTCTTTTCTTTTTTTTTTTCATTTAGTTACGGTTGAATCCTATGGAGATTGCCTATGTATCACGACCCCGCGTGAATCAGACCAAGCGTAGTTCTTGCAAATAAATGCAAAAATAAATGTAAGAAATAAAAAAAACAATTTTTTCTAGAATTTTCAAATTTTCATTAATAACAACTGCGATTACAAAGCTATTAGACTATTTGTTTTTCTTTTCTCGGAAAAGGAAAGTACAAAAACCATACTCAAAAGCAGAAATACAGACTCGATTATCTAAGAATACATCAAAGCTTCAAATCCTGGGGTCCGCGGGGCATCTCTCGGCATCGCCGCGGGCCTGCATGCGAGACCCTTTTGCAACTGATCCAGATCATTCATGACCCGGCAAACAAATATCATCACGGAAGCAAAGAACATGGTACGACCCATCCACTCACCAGCCTGGCACTTCATGACAATATAGTTGGCAATGTTTCTGATTCTTTCCCTGATTTGGCCCTTTTCTTGGAGTAGCC
>NW_017671684.1:173134-176235 GCF_001879085.1 Nicotiana attenuata
TTTTTACAAAAATCCGGCAGCTATTTCGGTGCTTAGTTTGGTGTCGGTTTTATTCAAACAATGGTTACCTCACTTAACACTGCTTATTTTACTAATTTTTCACTCATTATATACAAGCCGGTCAACATGCAAAGCCGAGCAAATAAATGCACAAGTAGCACGTAAGATGCATCAGGATGGTCATTTCAATTCAGGTCACCTGTCCTAGACGGACCCAACCCCTGTGTTGAGTCCCCTAAGTCAAATGCACATGATGCAAACAAACGTCCTACTAGGGATCCGGCATGAGTTTATTATTCTTCTAGGTTTAAACCCTAGGTTTATTGGTCTAGACTTGGCTTACCCGAGCGGACAACTCGGGCCGAGGGGGAGGCAGCGTACCGGGGATACAGAAGCTCCGTCGGCTTAGCAACTTATCCAAACCTCGTTCTAAATTGGGAAAGACTCTAAACAGAAGAGAAGCTACACGAAGTGCACCCTTCTCCATGATGTAGAAGACTCAGAAAGAGGAAGGGATTCACGACAGTTTATATACAATTCAACAAATATCAAAGCGGTAAAACATATAGCACATAAGGCATGGAACATGTAGAAAAATCAGATAAAGCCAAATATAACAATTTAACTGAGCTCGAATTCTTGAACCCTGAACCGAAATTATGGGTTCTTGTTCCCCAGCAGAGTCGCCAGAGCTGTCACACCTCCTTTTTCACTACTACACCCCCGCAAGGGTATAATAAAAGGAGTTTTTCCAATTAAAGGACAATCGAAACGGGAATCGTTTATTAAGAGATTCAGAGTCGCCACTTGGGAGATTTATGGTGTCCCAAGTCACCGGTTTGAATATCGAATCGAGGAAAGGGTTTGACTCTGTATTACAGTCGCGAACCAGAAATCCGAGTAAGGAATTCTGTTAACCCGTGAGAAGGGGTTAGGCACTCCCGAGTTCCGTGGTTCTAGCACGATCGCTCAACTGCTATATTTGGCAAAAATCTGATTTTAACAGATGTTATCCTATTGCAATTTTAAAAATTACTTACCGCTTTTAATAAAAATTTTTAAGAAAGTGAACGTCATTTAAAAACGTGTTTTTGGATCACGTCACATGAAATGCACCCGGTTCCTCCACACATTCTTATTCAACGTTTTGGGATTTGGATTTGGGTTGCATGAAATGCACACCCGAGTTTAGGAAGGTAAGATTATTTAAGAAACGCACTTAAAGCGACTAACGTGTCATTAGCTTTGCGGGAGGCCATGAAAATTCGCTAAATGGCACGCCCCGAACTCTAAATATTTTAATATAAGCATTTAATGAGGGCCCCGCGATTTATATATTTTGTGCAGCGAGGCTCGTCTCATTTTTATTTAAAGGCCATCCTAGAGCAAGCTATAATTTTCTATTTAATTTTTTCTCTAAAGAATCCTAATTAATCAATTTTATCAGTTGCTATTATTTAAAGTGATCAAGGAGTTTGGGCTTCAAGTTCAAGTCCACATTTGAACAAGAGACGGACCTCTTAGTTCAAATATGCCACTTAACGAGAAAGTCCAAATTAACTTCATCTTTGGTATTGCCACATTAACCTCATATTTAGGCCCAAATTTGACTAACATGAGCACCGCTCGGCTCATAATGCTGCCCATATCGAGAATTAAGGGTGCAGGAAAGGGGGAAGGAGTCTGGCATAACTGGGCCAACGGAAAAAGGTAGCCCAAGTCTCATTAGGAAGAAATTGTTGTGCTTGGGCCTAAGGGTAAGCCCAAGTTCTCAAACCCGCCTCTCCTACGCGAAAGACTCGACATCAAGTCTTCATAGTGCACAGCTAAATGCCTTAAGGGATAAATACTTGGATGCAAGTTAGGAAGGCCAGATATTGGGACCACACCTATGCAAATAGACTTTGAACATTATTTTTTATTGATCAATAGGCAGTTACACTTCAACAATGAAAGCAATACAGGTTTGAAAGCAATTGACAGCCTTATTTTAACGACACATGTTGTAAGCAAACTTTGCCTTCCAAATCTCCAAACCAGATTGAAACCAAGTTTGAAGCCTTAAAACTTAAACCAAAATTTATAGGAACAGAGCTTCATACAGTACTAATAGTATGCTTATTTTTAATCAACTAAAACACAAGTCGTATCAGATACACCAATTGTTTTAGACTAAAACCCAAACAGAATTCAAAATATACCTAAATTGCAAATACAAATATGACTCTCAAGACTAAAACATGAGTGATTCTCAGCAGGAAACTCACAAATCTGAACCCCGTATTCAATATCAAGCATGAATTCGAATAATCCAAGTCCATGGTGCACTCATTGACACAGATGCAGAATGTTACACCAAGTCACTTTCACATACTCAGTTTCAGAGGAAAGAAAAAGGCCCTGAATAACATCTATAACTGGGAATCTAATTACAAAACACATAAATAGTAAAAGGAAAATGGGAATTTAGCTTCAAACAGGATCTTCATTTAACCAAACTTCAGATCTTTACATGCATCAGCAATCATGCTTCAACCATGAGTTAAGGAAATACCTGGAGACTTGAAAGAGAACAGAAGAGGGTAGTGAGAGCAAAGAACAACAGCAGCAGTAGAAATTAGCAGCAAACACACAGCCCAGATTTAGCGAATGAAACCAGGAAATTGACTCAAAACCCAATGGAACAGTAGTTTCAACATAATTTGATCAAAAACCTTCCAAAATAATATCAAACCAACTCGAATCCTATTACTGGACACTATTGATTTCAGAACTTCGAAGAACCAAAATTACTGAAGCTAAAATGGAGCAGTAGAGACCATTTCTAGCCGTGTATGATTTTCAAAATTTCTATCCCGTTTTTTTCTGCCTTCAAAGGAAAGTTTAGGATGCCTTTATAGGCAAGCAAAGTAGGGCATCCTTCAGATTTTAGTTTACCTTTTGGTCCCCTCTTAAGTTTTCATTTTAGCTTAGGGGTCCCTCAATTCTTGGCTTGTTGCCCAAGTTACTACACCTATTTGTTGAATTTCAGATTAAATCCCCATCTAGAAGTCCTAGGGAGTTCCATTTTCAGTTACTAAAAGATTCCCTATGTAAACTAC
>NW_017671684.1:176691-260594 GCF_001879085.1 Nicotiana attenuata
ACAGAACAAGGAATAGATAACGAACAAAAACGAGAATTAACCAAACTAAAAATACAAACTAACACATAAAACCGAATAATATTGACTAACAGTTAACAAACTAGAACTCACGAGAACCAAGAAAAGAAGTAATAGAATTGAGAAGAAAGACCCCAAAACATTATACAAAAAATCAACTGACCCCAAAACATCTCGAAACAGACCCGACTTCATAAACCTTAGATTTGAAATTCAACGAGTTCCGGTGGGATTCGAGGGGTTTTAGTTAGGGATTAGTGATGAGGGAAGTCAGGGGAGTATATGGTACGAATTTGGGGCCGTTTGGACAAAGTAGCGTTTTGGCCGGATTATTTCGAATTAAGATTCGACAAGATTGGAAGTGATTCAAGGGAAATGGTTTGGATATTTGGGATGAGGAGATTGAGGAGGTCCTAGGGCGTTAATTTGGGACCGGTTTGCGATGGCGCCGCCACCGGAGGAATTTTGGGCGGCGCTAGGGTTCATGACTTTGAACCCAGATTCGAAGAGTTCTGGGTTCATTCGAGGTAAACTGGTCGTGGATTGGGAATGGGGAGGTGTAGAGGAATTCAGGGTGTGATTTTGGTTGCCATTGGGGTGGTTTGAGTTGTCGCCGCCGGCGGGTTTTGACGGAGTGTATCAGGGCGGCGGAGCTTCTCTAAGGTTTGGGAGGGTATGAGAGACGGGAACAAAGGGGGTGGGGTGGCCCTTCGGATAGTTTTATATTAAAGATCCTCGAGTTCCTGGCCGTTGGATCATGAAACCTCGACGGTTGAGATTGATTTGGGCAATAAGACGTCGTTTTGGCGTCTTTGAGCCGGACTGGGCTAAGGCGTTTTGGGCCTGGGCTGTGCGGGTTTACAGGGGTATCTATTGGGCCTGGTTGAACGATAACTTACTGGGCTGGGGTCTTTGAGTGGTATTGGAAAGGTTTAGGAGTGGATTTGGCCCAAATTTTGTTCTCATTATTCCTTTTCTACTTCTTTTCTTTTTAACGCCATTTCTTTTATTTTCCAAAATTCTTTTCTTCTCTTTTTTTTTCAAAAATTAAAAATAACACCTAAATTAATCCCTAAATCAACTTAAACATAAACACTAATTAAATCTAATAAAAATTATCACAATTAATTAAAAATGAATTAAAGAGAAAAATTACTCATAATCAAAATCAAAAATGCAAAGGTGCAAATTAAACTATTTTTGCGATTTTCCTTTTCTATAAAATAACTAATTTACTACTTAGCCCAAGAATTGTAAAATTAAATCCTACATGCAAATGCAACATATTTTCTTGTATTTTTTTATTAATTAAACAAAATAAAATGCGTAGACAAATGCAAAAATACCACAAAAATCCACAAAACTGCATACACTGAAAGAAACTATTTGTTTTGAGTTTATGGGAGTAATTCATGTAGGGCAAAAATCACGTGCTCACAGCTTGCACGCATGGTCGGAATTGAATTTCAGGAAGTTCGGAGTTGATTTGGAAAGAAAATTCTCATTTCGGAAGATTTAAGTTGAAAGAATTGACTATGGTTTGATTTTGAGTAAACGACCTCGGAATCGGGATTTGAAGGTTCCAACAGGTTCGTATGGTGATTTTGGACTTGGGCGTATGTTCGGATCGGGTTTTGGATGACTCGCGAACGTTTCGGCGCCTATTGTGGAAGTTGGAATTTTGGAAGAATTTCACAAATTCGGATTGCAGTGCATTTAAATGTTATCGATGTCCGTTTAGGATTTCGAGTCTGGGAATAGCTCCGTATGGTGATCCTGGTATTGGGAGCGCGTCCGGAAGTGGACTCGGAGGTCCGTAGGTCATTTTGGGGTCATTTGGCGAAAGTTAGATATTTGAAGGTTTTTGAGAAGTTTGACCGGAAGTGGACTTTTTAATATCGGGGTCGGATTCAAATTACGGAAGTTGGAGTAGGTCCGTAATGTCGAATGTGACTCGTGTGCAAAATTTGAGGTTAATCCGACGTGATTTGATAGGTTTCGACATCGAATGTAGAAGTTTGAAGTTCTAACTTTCATTAAGCTTGAATTGAAGTGCGATTCATGATTTCGATGTTGTTTGATGTGATTTGAGGCCTCGAGCAGGTCCGTGTTATGTTATGGGACTGGTTTGTGTGATTGGACGGGGCCCCGGGGGCCTGTGTGTGTTTCGGGGTGATTTCGGATCGTTTCGGGCTATTTTGCAATAGCTGATGCTGGTGTCTGGTGTTGTTCTTCGCGTTCGCGAGGATCCTCTCTCGTTCGCGAAGAAGGATTTGGCTTCAGGGACTTTGTTCTTCGCGTTCGTGAAGAGATCCTCGCTTCGCGAAGAAGGAAATCTCTGTTGCGTAGGTATGATTTCGGAGGCTCATATCTCACAATCTATAAGGAATTTGGAGATGATCCGAAAAGGAAAGTTGTATCTCTTTGTGCCTAGTTTCCAGAAATGTATACCATTTAGTATTTGGATTTGTTTACAAAAAGTTATGGCTGGTACACTACAGGCTGTCCGGGAAGATGAAGAAGAAATTTGTGTTGCACATGGCTGATTTTGGAGGCTTATATCTCGAAATTTATAAGGAATTAGGAGATGACCAAAACATGAAAATTGTAGATCTTGGTGTCTAATTTTCAAAAAGTTAAACTATTTGTCATATGGATTTTTGTACAAAACGGTATGACTATTATACTATAGGCTGTCTAAGAAGAGTTTGGGAATGGCTTTCGAGAATTTTGTTCATCGCGAACGCGATGGGAGGCCCGCGAACGGGAAGAAGGGTTGCCTGGCAGTGTATAAGTTTGCAAATATGGGTTTGGCTCATTTCAACTCATTTCCTCCATGGGAGACGACCTAGGGGCGATTTTGGAGCTCCATCTTCATCATCTATGTCAAGGTAAGTGATTCCCACCTATTGCAAGTTAATTACATGGATTATATCTAGATTTTAACATGAAAAATCATGGGAAATTAGTGGAAATTTGGGGTTTTGAAGAAAAACCTAGAAATTTATATTTTTGGATTTTGACCACGAAATTAGATATGGAACTTGGAATAAATTATATATTTGAGTTCGTGGTGTTATGGGTAAAGTTTATCTTCAAAAATTTTCGGAATCCGGGCATGTAGGCCTGAGGATGATTTTATCGACTTTTCAAGCAGAGTTTGTTGTAAATAGGATTATAATGGGTATTTGAGTATATATTAATGGGTTTGCATAATTATTGACTAGTTTTGGAGCGTTGGGCATCGGTTTGAGTCGTCGGAAGGGTTTGAGAGCCGGGGAACTTCGGGGCGAGGTAAGTCTCCTTTCTAACCTTGTAAGAGGGAATTATTTCCATAGGCGGAACAATTAAATATGTGCTTCTATTTGTGGGGGCTACGTATGCACGAGGTGACGAGAGTGCGTGCGTAGCTACTATTATGCTTAAGTCCGGGTAGTCTAGGACCCGAAAGCATGCTATACTTGAAATATTTGTAACCTTATTGACAATTGAAATTGCTTAAATGATATCGAATTGGTAAATGAATTTCTAAAGAAATTAAACATCATTTTCTTGACCGTTAAAGAGAAGTTGCCATTTCTTTGGGTAATTGTTTCCCTGATGATTTCTTGATTGACTGTTTGATGTGTTTATTTATATTTAATCGCGTCGCATGTATGATTCGCGAGCGGGGGTAATAGTTGCATCTATGGTTTGCGTCATTCGACCCTCTAGCAATGCACAACTTAAATATTATGTTGGATCGGGCCGTACGTCCTCGACATGATTTGCGCATGCTTGTATTTCTTGCCTTGAAATTATAAATAATGATATTGCCTCCCTGGCCTGAGATAAATTGATAATTGAGGAAATATGAACTTGGAAATCTCTTATTATCAAAAGGATTGTTTACTTGCTACATGATTCTCTTGAGTTTACTGCTGTTTTTAATAAATCCACGATCGATTATATTATTGGACCACTAGTATGTGTCGAAGTCGACCTCTCGTTACTACTTCTTCGAGGTTAGACTGGATACTTACTGGGTACACGTTGTTTTCGTACTCATACTACACTTGCTGTGCATTTTTGTTGCACATGCACATGTATGTCTTGTGGCCTCGTTGGGCGTAGTTGCATTGTTGATACAGAGACTTAGGTGAGCTGTATCTCTCGAGACGATCCGCAGCTAGCAGAGTCTCCTTCAGAGTATTGTACTTTCTTTTCGGTCCAATTTGTATTCCGGACAGTTATTGTATTACATTTTATTTCCTAGAAATTGCTCATGCACTTGTGACACCGGATTTTGGGATGACTATGGGATTATTCAGTATTTAAATTTGTTAAAGACACCATTATTTTCTCGGTTAAGTTCATTATATATAAAAAGAAATAATTTCAAAAATACTAAAATGAGGAATTTATTTAACTTCTTGGTGTTGACTTGCCTGACAAGTGGTGTCCGGCGCCATCACGACCTTTAACGGATTTTGGGTCGTGACATGAAATCCTATAGGCATGATATCTATTGAGCGTGGTGCAAATTGAAAGGGTTGTTATTAGCATTCATTCCCTATATGCATGATATCTAATAATTGGATAGAAGTAGCCATAAGAGCAGGTAAAATATTATCACGACCCCAAAACCAACCCGGTCGTAATGACGCCTATCATTGAACTAGGCCAACCGACACAATCCCGAAACCAGTCAAAATAACATCAAAGCTATTTAATAATAAACCTTTATAAGTGTGTAAAACAAATCAACAGTGCGGAAAGAAAGCCCGATATCGCGGTGTCACTAGTCATGAGAATCTACTACCACTGTCTGACAACATAAGACCAACATGGCCGGGAAAATCAATGAATATAACTAAGGAGCAATGTAGAGGGAGGAAAGCAGGGCTGCGATCGCCAGGCAGCTACCTTGCTAACTCCGATGAACCTGCCACTGAGTAATCAACACCCGCTACCGGGTTCAGAAATACCTGAATCTGCACACAAGGTGCAGCGAGTAATGTGAGTACGCCAACTCTGTAAGTAATAAGAGTAAATAAAGACTGAGCAGTAAGAAAACACATAATCCACGTCATAACACCACAGTGAGTACAGGATTTTTTCCAAAAATAGTATATAAATCAAGTCGTCTCGTTAAAATTAAATTTCCGTAAAATCCTTTGAAACTGTCTTTCAATAACTTTTCAAATTTAAGTGATAAAATAGTGAAAACATGATCATCCCCTCGGGCAAAACTCACTCGTATACAGCCCCTCGGGCAACATAAATCACAAACAGCCCCTCGGGAAAGACATGAAACATAAACCGCCCCTCGGGCATAATATCAACAGAACCAACCCCTTGGGCTATCTCACAATCGCTCGTAATCAGCCCCTCGAGAAACTACTTGAATGAATAACAGCCTCTCGGGCAACAATAGAAATCAACAACAGCCCCTCGGGCTACATCACATCACTCATACTAGGTACACGCGCTCATTGGGGGTGTACAGGCTCCTGGAGGGGCTCCTACAGCCCAAACGCTATAACAAGCCATCTCGTGGCATAATCAATCAGGCCCTCGTCCTCACATAATAACAAGCCATCTAGTGGCAAAAATTATCACACTGGGTATCCGCGCTCACTGGGGGTGTACAGACTCCTGGAGAGGCTCCTACAGCCCAAGCGTTATAACAAGCCATCTCGTGGCATAATCAATCATCAGGCCCTCGGCCTTACAATATCATGAATCAGCAACAACCTGCTGCGGAGTGCATCCCGATCCCACAATATCCTCACAACACAGGCCCTCGGCCTCACTCAGTCAGAAACCTCTCAAGCCACTCGGGCTAACAGTAAAACAGGGCGTTCAACCCAAAATATCATTTATAATATCAAAACTGAGTATAGAAGGCTGAGTTATGAAATCAGTAAAACACAACATGACTGAGTACAAATATTAAGTCAAAACACTGAGGAATAGTAGTAAAAAGCCCCTAAGGGTCCAAAACAGTTGGCACGAGGCCCAAATAATCCAGCCCAAAACACAGTAATACTTCCCAAAACACAGCAATATCAAATAGTTTTCAATTAAATATGCAACTCAATAGTCGTACGGGATGGACCAAGTCACAATCCCCAACGGTGCACGACCCCACACTCGTCATCTACCGTGTGCGTCACCTCAAAATAGCACAACGATGTGAAATCCGGGGTTTCATATCCTCAGGACTAGATTTACAATCATTACTTACCTCAACCCGGTCCAAATTCTAACCCGCGAAGCCTTTGCCTCTCGAATCGGTCTCCAAATGCTCCGAATCTATTCAAAATCAGAATCATAACATCAATATATGATAAGGGAACAAAGCCCACGCAAAAATAATCAATTTACATAAAAAATCCAAAATTGGTCAAACCCGACCCCCGAACCCATGTCTTGGAATCCGACAAAAATCACATCAATAGAATCCTTATCCTCCCACGACTCCGTACATACCAAGAACATCAAAATCGGACCTCAATCGGTCACTCAAATTCTCAAAATCCACTCTCCAATTTCAAGCCCTAGATTGCCAAATTTCTAGTCCAACTTCTCAACTAAATGATGAATAAGATCATAGATTCATGAAATTTAAACCATTATAGGTTAGAATCACTTAACCCAACGTTGCTCCTTCAAATCCCTTGAAAAATCGTCTCTCTTCCGAGTTCCTTAAGCCCAAAATCAAAAAATGAAGAACAAACCTCGAGCTGGGGTTTTTCTGTCCAGCAAAACCGCACCTGCGGTTAAATACGCGCTTCTACGGCACCGCACCTGCGGAATTCCCATCGCAGGTGCGGAACCCACTAAATGTACCAATTCCACATCTGCGATCAACCCCATTGCACCTGCGGTGCACACCTGCGACTCAACTACCGCTTCTGCGGAAAAGACCCAACTCCATAGTGTCCGCATCTGCGACTCCCAACTCGCTCAAGCGATCTCGCACCTGCGGTCCCCAATCTGCAGGTGCGGAAATGGCAGAAGCAGCACAATCAGCAGTATCAACTCAAGGCCAAACTTTCCGAAAACTATCCAAAATCATGCCGAGGCACCCGGGACCTCAACCAAAAGTACGAACAAGTCATATCACACTATTCAAGCTTATACCAATTTTTGGAACACTTAAAACAACATCGAATCATCAAAATATCCTCGGATTCAAGCCTAAGGTTTCCAAAATTTCTGAAGCCCGCAAATGATCAAAAAGTCTATCAAACCTCATCCAAATGACCTGAAATTTTGCACACACGTCACAAATGACACAACGGACCTACTCCAATTTCCGAAATTCCATTCCCACCCCGACATCAAAATTTCCAATGCCGGCCGGAAAATGCCAAATTTCAATTTCGCCAATTCAAGCCCAAATCTTCCACGGACATCCAAAATACATTCCAATCGCGCTCCTAAGTCCCAAATCACCTAACAGAGCTAACCAAATATTAAAAATGCAAACCGAGATGATATACTAAAAAGTCAAAGCTTGGTCAAACCTTTCAAATTAAAAGCTTCAAGCAGAGAATCATTCTTCCATATCTGTTCCGATTAACCTGAAAACCAAAAGCCGACGATTTACATAAGTCATAATACACCATACGGGGCTAGTCATGCCCGAGAACTGGCGAGCAAAGTGCAAATGCTCGAAACGAGCGGTTGGGTCGTTACATCCTCCCCCACTTAAATATACGTTCGTCCTCGAACGTGCCCAGAGTTGTTCCAAAAGCCAACAAATCGCTGTATAACCTTACCATGCTGATACCCGGGGGTGATCCCACGTCACCCTATCCTATATAGGTCTGATAACGCAACATAACTGAAATTTCGCAATCCAACCAAGCCCATGAACCTTAGAACCAAATTTCCAGTTCCGTACTTATCTATAATATCAGAATCTCACATCTATACACTGAATAAGTTCGAACCAGCTGTATCAAACCATATCCGTATCCCTAGATGTAATCACATGATATACCACACAACTCAAACACTCATTGCGATAACTTCTAATCACGGCAGTTGCTCAAACAACCCAATACCGGTAATAAACCTCCTTTTAACCAAAGCCTCATTACAACACTTTCATATACTGCCAATGATGAAGTAAACACGCAGAATTCATAACCATTCTTCAAATTAACCCGTCATGGAGTTCCCTCTCCTCCGGCAAGGACCATAGTAAGTCTCTAAGCCGAATCTCGATATTATCCTTCCCACATGCTGAAATCAAATCTGATAGTATTCATTCAAGATCCCAATGACCTCATCTCATCCAACACGACTACTCTAGTGACAAGACACATCGATATAATCTCAATCCACAACCCGTGCACCAATTAGCAACAGTCGAAATGTACTCAAATCATGAAAAATGACTGAAATGAAAGAGCTGTACCGCACACTCACCAGTACCACCACAACACGGTGCTAAGAACCCATCGCACACCGTAGAACCAAAACACACGAATCTAACCCGAAGGGTCATACCTCCACATAACTTCGATGCAATGCGCGATCCTATCCAAACACTGATCTACATTATATACCTCGAGCCACCCTACTAGAAGTCCATAACCATTTGAAATTCAACATCAAGGACCCAGAGTGCATTACCATAACCACGGAGAAGCGAATGGCATAACACCACACAACCCGAAGGAACATAACCAATATGCAATCAATCGTGCAACACCTAAATACCCGTCTCACTCAACTTCTGCTATAAGGCCCAAATGGAACCGCACCATATGTGCATATAACCAACAAATCATAGCTCCTCGCAACACGGAAAAGTAACTCACAGATCATTTCAGAAATCAATACCGAAATCAATACCCCTGTCTGGCAGCATGGCCGGCAGTTCTGCAGGAAACACATCCAGAAAATCCCTTACCACCGAGACTAAAACAATGGTAGGAGTCTCTGCACTGACATCCCTCACAAAGGCCAAACAAGAAAGACAACCCTTCCCAACCATCTGCTAGGTCTTCAAAAATGAAATCACCCTACTGGGAACATAAGCAATCGAACCTCGCCACTCAATCCATGGCACACCCGGCTAACGTCACTGTCTTAGCGTGACAATCCAAAATAACATGACACAGAGACCACTAGTCCATACCCAATATCACATCAAGATCTAACATACTAAGCAACAAGGATCCACTCGAGTCTCCAAACCTCCAATAGTCACCACACAGGGCCGATACACGCGGTCCACAACCATAACATAACCTGTTCATGAGAACTCCCAATCTCCAAATCCATATCACACACGAATCACCACATCCGATCCCAACTCCAGTGCCCGAACATCTAGCACACCTCTGATACTCGATCATTCCACGAGGGATACTCCTATAATTCTTCTGTGCTACCAAGCAAACTTTAATATCAGCAGTCGATCAAACAAGAGAGTGCCGCAATACCAATGATGTAATATTAACTCAATCACATCCACGACCCCAGAACCAACCCGGTCGTGATGGCACCTATCATGGAACTAGGCCAGCCGACACAATCCCAAACCAGTCAATATTTTCAATTCTTAGGATAAAATCAAAGCTATTTAACAATAAACCTTTGTAAGTGTTTAAAACAAAACAACAGTGCGGAAAGAAAGCCCGACATCGGGGTGTCACTAGTCATAAGCATCTACAACCACTGTCTGACAACATAAGACCAACATGGCCGGGAAAATCAATGAATATAACTAAGGAATAATGTAGAGGGAGGAAAGCAGGGCCGCGATCGCCAGGAAACTACCTTGTTAACTCCGATGAACCTGCCACTGAGTAATCAACACCCGCTACTGGGTTCAGAAATACCTGAATCTGCACACAAGGTGCAGGGAGTAATGTGAGTACGCCAACTCAGTAAGTAATAAGAGTAAATAAAGACTGAGTAGTAAGAAAACACATAATCCACGTCATAACACCACAGTGAGTACAAGATGTTTTCCAAAAATAGTATATAAATCAAGTCGTCTCGTTAAAATAAAATTTCAGTAAAATCCTTTGAAACTTTCTTTCAACAACTTTTCAAATTTAAGTGATAAAATAGTGAAAACATGATCAGCCCCTCGGGCAAAACTCACTCGTATACATCCCCTCGGGCACCATAAATCACAAACAGCCCCTTGGGCAAGACATGAAACATAAACCGCCCCTCGGGCATAATATCAACAGAACAAGCCCCTCGGGCTATCTCACAATCACTCGCAATCAGCCTCTCGGCAACAACATGAATCAATAACAGCCCCTCGGGCAACAATAGAAATTAACAGCAGCCCCTCAGGCTACATCACATCACTCACACTGGGTACCCGCACTCACGGGGGGTATACAGACTCTTGGAGGGGCTCCTACAGCCCAAGCGCTATAACAAGCCATCTCGTGGCATAATCAACCAGGCCCTCGGCCTCCAATAATAACAAGCCACCTAGTAGCATAAATCATCACACTGGGTACCCGCGCTCACTGGGGGTGTACAGACTCCTGGAGGGGCTCCTACAGCCCAAGCGCTATAACAAGCCATCTTGTGGCATAATCAATCATCAGGCCCTCGGCCTCACAATATCATGAATCAGTAACAACCTGCTACGACGTGAAGCCCGATCCCATAATATGCTCAAAACACAGGCCCTCGGCCTCTCTTGGTCAGAAACCTCTCAAGCCACTCGGGCTAACAGTAAAACAGGGCGTTCAACCCAAAATATCATTTATAATATCAAAATTGAGTATATAAGGCTGAGTTATGAAATCAGTAAAACACAGCGTGACTGAGTACAAACATTAAGTCAAAACAGTGAGGAATAGTAGTAAAAAAGCCCCTAAGGGTCCAAAACAGTTGGCACGAGGCCCACATATGGCATCCAACCCAAAACACAGTAATACTTCCCAAAACACAATAACATCAAATAGTTTTCAATTAAATACGCGACTCAATAGTCGTACGGGACGGACCAAGTCACAATCCCCAACGGTGCACGACCCCACGCTCGTCATCTAGCAAGTGCGTCACCTCAAAGTAGCACAACAATGTGAAATCCGGGGTTTCATACCCTCAGGACTAGATTTACAAACATTACTTACCTCAACCCGGTCCAAATTCTAACCTGCGATGCCTTTGCCTCTCGAATCGGTCTCCAAATGCTCCGAATCTATCCAAAATCAGAATCATAACATGAATATACGCTAATGGTACAAAGCCCATGCGAAAATAATCAATTTACATCAAAAATCCCGAAATTGGTCAAACCCGATCCCCGGGCCCACGTCTCGGAATCTGACAAAAATCACATCAATAGAATCCTTATCCTCCCACGAGTCCGTACTTACCAAGAACATCAAAATCGGACCTCAATTGGTCACTCAAATTCTCAAAATCCACTCTCCAATTTCAAGCGCTAGATTCCCTAATTTCTAGTCCAACTTCTCAACTAGATGATGAATAAGATCATAGATTCATGAAATTTAAACCATTATAGGTTAGAACCACTTACCCCAACGTTGCTCCTTCAAATCCCTTGAAAAATCGCTTCTCTTCCGAGTTCCTTAAGACCGAATCGAAAAATGAAGAACAAACCTCGAGCTGGGGTTTTTCTGTCCAGCAAAACCGCACCTACGGTCAAATACGCGCTTCTGCGGCACCGCACCTGTGGAATTCTCATCGCAGGTGCGGAACCCACTAAATGTACCAATTCCGCATCTGCGGTCAACCCCATCGCACCTGCGACTCAACTTTTGCTTCTGCGTAAAAGACCCAACTCCATAGTGTCCGCATCTGCGGCTCCCAACTCACACAAGCGATCTCGCACCTGCGGTCCTCAATCCGCAGGTGCAAAAATGACAGAAGCAGCACAGTCAGCAGCATCAACTCAAGGCCAAACTTTCCGAAAACTGTTCGAAATCATCCCGAGCCCCCCGGGACCTCAACCAAAAGTACGAACAAGTCATATTCCACTATTCGAACTTATACCAATCTTCGGAACACTTAAAACAACATCGAATCATCAAAACACCCTCGGATTCAAGCGTAAGGTTTCCATAATTTCCGAAACCCGCAAATGATCAAAAAGTCTATCTAACCTCATCTGAATGACCTGAAATTTTGCACACACATCACAAAATGACACAACAGACCTACTCCAATTTCCGGAATTCCATTCCGACCCCGACATCAAAATTTCCAATGCCGGCCAGAAAATGCCAAATTTTAATTTCGCCAATTTAAGCCTAAATCTTCCACGGACCTCAAAATACATTCCGATCACGCTCCTAAGTCCCAAATCACCTAATGGAGCTAACCAAATCATAAAAATCCAAATCCGAGATCATATACTAAAAAGTCAAAACTTGATCAAACCTTTCAAATTTAAAGCTTCAAGCAGAGAATCATTCTTCCATATCTGTTCCGATTAACCTGAAAACCAAAACCGACGATTTACATAAGTTATAATACACCATACGGGGCTAGTCATGCCCGAGAACTGGTGAGCGAAGTGCAAATGCTCGAAACGACCGGTCTGGTCGTTACATCCTCCCCCACTTAAACATACGTTCGTCCTCGAACGTGCCTAGAGTTGTTCCAAAAGCTAACAAATCGCTGTATAACCATACCATGCTGATAACCGGAGGTGATCCCACGTCACCTTATCCCGTATAGGTCTGATAATACAACATAACTGAAATTTCGCAATCTAACCAAGCCCATGAACCTTAGAACTAAATTTCCAGTTCCGTACTTATCTATAATATCAGAATCTCACATCTATACACTGAATAAGTTCGAACCAGCTGTATCAAACCATATCTGTATCCCTAGATGTAATCACATGATATACCACAACTCAAACACTCATAGCGATAACTTCTAATCACAGCAGCTGCTCAAACAACCCAATACCGGTAATAAACCTCCTTTTAACTAAAGCCTCATTACAACACTTTCGTATACTGCCATTATTGTTGCCCGAGGGGCTGTTATTGATTCATGTTGTTGCCCGATGGGCTGATTACAAGTGATTGTGAGATAGCCCAAGGGGCTGGTTCTGTTGATATTATGCCCGAGGGGCGGTTTATGTTTCATGTCTTGCCCGAGGGGCTGTTTGTGATTTATGTTGCCCGAGGGGCTGTATACGAGTGAGTTTTGCCCGAGGGGCTGATCATGTTTTCACTATTTTACTCACTATTTTATCACTTAAATTTGAAAAGTTGTTGAAAGACAGTTTCAAAGGATTTTTACTAAAATTTGATTTTAACAAGACAACTTAATTTATATACTATTTTGGAAAAACATCCTGTACTTATTGTGGTGTTATGACGTGGATTATGTGTTTTCTTACTGCTCAGTCTTTATTTACTTACTGATTTGGCGTACTCACATTACTCCCTGCACCTTATGTGCAGATTCAGGTATTTCTGAACCCGGTAGCGGGTGTTGGTTACTCAGTGGCAGGTTCATCGGAGTTAGCAAGGTAGCTGCCTGGCGATCGCGGCCCTGCTTTCCTCCCTCTACATTCTTCCTTAGTTATATTCTTTGATTTTCCCGGCCATGTTGGTCTTATGTTGTCAGACAGTGGTAATAGATGCTCATGACTAGTGACACCCCAATGTCGGGCTTTCTTTCCGCACTGTTATTTTGTTTTAAACACTTATAAAGGTTTATTATTAAATAGCTTTGATGTTATCCTAAGAATTGAAAATATTGACTGGTTTTGGGATTGTGTCGGCTGGCCTAGTTCCATGATAGGCGCCATCACGACCGACTTGGTTTTGGGGTCGTGACAAGTGATCAGCAAAACCGCACCTATGGTCAAATATGCGCTTCTGCGGCACCGCACCTGCTGAATTCCCATCGCAGGTGCAGAACCCACTAAATGTACCAATTCCACATCTGCGAAATTCCCATTGCACCTGCGGAACCCACTAAATGTACCAATTCCGCATCTGCGGTCAACCCCATCGCACCTGTGGTGCGCACCTGCGACTCAACTTCCGGTTCTGCGGAAAAGACCCAACTCCACAGTGTCCATATCTGCAGCTCCCAACTCGCCCAAGCGATCTCGCACCTACGGTCCCCAATCCGTAGGTGCGGAAATGACAGAAGCAACACAATCAGCAGCATCAACTCAAGGCTAAACTTTTCAAAAACTATCCGAAATCATCCCGAGGCTCCCGGGACATCAACAAAAAGTATGAAAAAGTCATATTCCACTATTCAAACTTATACCAATCTTCGGAAGACTTAAAACAACATCGAATCATCAAAACACCCTCGCATTCAAACCTAAGGTTTCCAAAATTTCTGAAACCCGCAAATGATCAAAAAGTCTATCAAACCTCATCCGAAAGACCTAAAATTTTGCACACACATCAAAATGACGCAATGGACCTACTTCAATTTCTGGAATTCCATTCTGACCTCGACACCAAAATTTCCAATGCTGGCCGAAAAATGCCAAATTTCAATTTCGCCAATTCAAGCCTAAATCTCCCAAGGACCTCCAAAATACATTCCAATCGCGCTCCTAAGTACCAAATCACCTAACGGAGCTAACCAAATCATAAAAATCCAAATCCAAGATCATATACTAAAAAGTCCAAACTTGGTCAAACCTTTCAAATTTAAAGCTTCAAGCTGAGAATCATTCTTCCATATCTGTTCCGATTAACCTGAAAACCAAAACCGACGATTTACATAAGTCATAATACACCATACGGGGTTATTCATGCCCGAGAACTAGCGAGCGAAGTGAAAATGCTCGAAACGACCGATCGGGCCGTTACAAATATTTGGTCAAATATCATGCTTTTGAATAATGTGCGTGTATTAGGCAAGCTAAGTGAAGTGTGTGATTTCCTATAGGCATGGTTTCTAAGTTGACAAAGAAGACATTATACATCCTCTATGCATGCTTTCTAGTGAATACTAAGTAATCATGCAAAGTGCTCACTTCATATGGATATGTGTCTATATCCACGCAACAGTAGGCATAGTGTCTGAATAGTAAACGAGTAGGGTTTGTGTGCTTCTACTAATATCATGATTTCTATAGGGCTCATGTAAACAACACATATATCAAACACATTGTCAAATCCTATAGGCATGCTGTCTACCCATGGCATGTAGATTTAGAATTCTACCCATTGCCTTTTCACTAACACCCCAATTGTTTATTCAAAATGTTATTACAGACCCAAATTAACAAGTAAAACAGTAATATTACATGGCAATATATAGGCCTATAGCAGGCCCAAATACACAACTAAATACCCAGCCTTGTTGGGACTTCAACATCATATCTAACATGCTTCAATATAGCCCAAAAGTCATAGCCAATTAAACCCAGAAAATGATCTTTATTTAGACACAGGGTAGCCAAAACCCAATAGCCAGAGCTGATCAACATTCTCAGAAAGACAACCATTTACACAAGCCCATTGGCTTGTCCAGTAAGTGGAAAAGGGTGCACAATTGAGCAATTAGGAAAATCTTTTGATAAAGAACCTTGGACCCTAGTGCGTCAGAGATCCCAAGGGCTTCAAGAACCCAGGCAGTGCTCACACTAGGGAGGTTGATAGAGGAGACTTGGGGAAAGGGCTTTTGCTTTCAACCAGCCCTAGAATTAAACTCATGACAGGAAACAACTAGTGAAAATAATACTAAAGTAATAGGTTTTGAAAAGGCATTTTCAAACTTATAGGATAATCACATAACGAACATAAACTAGCATATTGGAAGGGTAACACATGACAAAAGACAAAGAACTTAGGACTGCAGAGTTAACAGGCAAGGTATTAGACTAATAAAACCAAGTGATGCAACCAATTTAGAACTTAGAGGATCAGATTATACCAAACTCAGGATTAACAGTATAATACAAACTGGATCAGGTATCATAGAGAACACTAGTTAATCATAATATGCAGAAACTCATACAACCACAGTATTGGAGCCCAAGATTAACATATAAGATGCTATAGGGTCTAGAGATGAGAGATCATATAATGCAAATTACAGTAGACTATTCTCATGCGTCATAGAATGACATCAAAGTTGAACACCATCACAGTTAATCAAGGTTCAGATACATATGTAGGAAAGAATTTAAACATTATGAGAGTTAAAACACTAACCAGTAGCAAGAATTAAAGAGTGTAGAAGCAAAAACCCCAAATCCTCGATGATTCAGAGTTCAAAAGAGCCTCGAGAATGGGCCCCGAGCAGTGCTTGCACCGGATGAGGTTATTCAATAGTTTCAGCGAGTTCGAAAGTAACAGTGAGTGAATGAGAGAGTAGTGGAAAACAGTAGTCAAAGTCCGGGTTCTCAAAACCTCTTCTGAGAGGGGTTTATATAGTAGAAATCAAACAAGTAAACTTGGAACAAATTATTCAAACAAAAATAGAGAAAAATATACTAGAATCAATTTTAGGGCATCTAACACATAGAATAGACAAGGGATAAAAAGTGACATGCGAGAATCAAGTAGTACTCAATATATGAAAATACAGCAGGTTCAATAGAGAATAAGGAAAATAGCATATGAAAATCAATTTAAGTCTGATTTAGGGCGAAATAAAGTAAAAATAAGGAAAACACGGTGGGTCAAATAGAAATAAGGAAAATATCAGTCAAACACAAGAAAGGGAAGAGTATCAATCAGAAATCAGTAAAGAATAAGGAAAAATCTCAAACCCTTGTTGAGATTGACGCTTTGAATCAGACCAAAAGTACATGTTCGTTCAATATAACATGTATAGAGACGAAAGATCGTCCAGATCTTCACATAATCAAAGTGAATCGGCTTGTTCTTGAGAGGTAGTTCTTGCCAACAATAGGGCAGGAACTAACTAATGCCAAAATCATGCGTATAATGATAGAGTATTATAAAATAGTTAAGTAGATCATGGATTGATTCCATGTTTGAGCCGGAATCGGAGAGGATTAGGGGTTATGGCGGCTCGGGTTTGACAGAGAGAGAGGGGAGTTTGAGAGAATTCAAGGGCGGCGGGTAAAGGGGCAAATGGGTTAGGGTTTTGGGTGAAAGGGAGGTAATTAAAAGGGGTAGGTTAATTGTGGGCCGTTGATCTCTGAGATCAACGGCCAGGATTTTAAAGAGGGATTGGGGCGGGTTAATTAAATGGGTACCGGCCAGGTTTTGGGTTAGGGGTTGTTTGGTTTGGGCTGGGTAATTGGGCCGGGTTATTAGGTCCGAAATTGATTAGAGGCTAGTTTTTAAATACTCAATATTTAGCAAGAAATAATTTGTAAAAATAATTAATATATAGAAAAAAATATTTTTTGTGCATTAAAGTAATTAAAAATATTAACTAATTATAAAAATATAAAAAGATATTTTTCATAAATAATATAATTATACATTAATATGGGCTATTATTGCAAAAATGTGCAATTAGCCTAAAAAAGCAAATATAATTATAAAAAATGCAGAATAATATTTAAAAACATACATATTGGTATAAATGATGAGTTTGGATCATAAATAATTTGAAGAATAATTATTGGGTATTTATACAATAAAAATGCAGAAAGGAATTGATTTAAAACCTTTAAAAATTATGAAAAATTATGTAAAATGCCTGTATAGGTTTATAAACTAAATGATGATGCAAATATACTATTTTGAAAGTATATATATACAGTTTAAAAATATGAGGGAAAAATTGGGTATCAACAACTGCCCCTCTTTACCCGGGAATAATGAAAGAATTATCAGGTAAAGAAATGATGATCGATTTTGACCAAATGGGATGATTTTAAATATAGAGGCCAAACTTCGGTTCCTGAGTTGCCTACATATCCCTGGTTTTTCAGGAATCAGGCCATGTGTTCTAGATCCAACGGTGAACGAAATCGATGGAATTGTTAGAGGAATGGTTGTACGTTTCGGAAAAGTTCTTTTGGGAAGGATAGTATTAGATGGATTTATGCGGAGTTATGAATGTGAATATGAAATGTGATGGATGTGTTATAGAGCAAGTGTCTGAATAGCCATAAGAAGTGGGAATTGATGATGGTCGCTTATGTTTAAAACATTTGCAGATTATAAACGTTATGAACGGAAACCGGAGCGAAGGTTGCTCCTGTATGAAGAACTGTTACTTCCTGGATCACCTGCAAAACTTAAAACATGATGCGTGCACATATATATGTATAGATTATTGCGAGAATTTAAACATGATGCAAATTCCCTATGAACCATGGAGATTGTCTTTGGAGGGTGAGGATAATGTCCTTAGACCATGACGTCCCGGGCCATGAATCGTGTTATAAGGGATTCGCAGGCCATGAAATGTTGTTCTCGGGCCATGACAATGGTGCCTCTGAACCATGACACCTTTGAATAATGATGTGCAATATTGAGAGATCCTCAGGCCATGGCATGGTGTCTCTCGGCTATGAGGATGATGCCTTCGGACTATGACACCTTTGGACAAATGGCGATGTTTCAGCCCATGAAATGCAAAGACATGATGCTGGGTCACATAAGAAGCGAAACAAGATAGAGCTTAGTCTTGCATAATATTGGGACAGAGCTTAGCCTGGGGAAGGCAAAATAATGCTAGTTTTCAAGTAGCATAGCATTTGGTATTAGGCAAGGAAAGGCGGAGCTTAGCCTTATGTAGTTGGGAGGCAATGCTTAACCTCATGCAGAGGAAATGAGACAATGCTTAGTCTCGATGCAAGGAAAGACAATGCTTAGCCTTATACAATTAGGGAGGCAATGCATAGCCTCATGCAAGAAAGGGAGACAGTGCTTAGTCTCATGCAATGAAAGGCAATTCTTAGCCTTATGCAGATGAGGAGGCAGGACTTAGAATCATGCAAGAAGAGGAGACAATGCTTAGTCTCATGCAATGGAAGGCAGTGCTTAGCCTTATGCAATTAGGGAGGCAGGGCTTAGCCTCATGAAAGAAGGGGAGACAATGCTTAGTCTCATGCAATGGAAGGCACTGCTTAGCCTTATGCAGTTAGGGAGGATGGGCTTAGCCTCATGCAAGAGGAGGAGACAGGGCTTAGTCTCATGCAATGGAAGGTAGTGCTTAGCCTTACGCAATTAGGGGAGGCAATGCTTAGCCTCATGCAAGAAAGGGAGACAATGCTTAGTCTCGATGCAAGGAAAGGTAGTGCTTAGCCTTATGCAATTAGGGAGGCAATGCATAGCCTCATGCAAGAAAGGAAGACAATGCTTAGTCTCATGCAATGAAAGGCAATGTTTAGCCTTATGCAGCTGAGGAGGCAGGACTTAGCCTCATGCAAGAAGAGGAGACAATGCTTAGTCTCATGCAATGGAAGGCAGTGCTTAGCCTTATGCAATTAGGGAGGCAGGGCTTAGCTTCATGCAAGAAGGGGAGACAATGCTTAGTCTCATGCAATGGAAGGTGGTGCTTAGCCTTATGCAATTAGGGAGGCAGGGATTAGCCTCATGCAAGAAGAGGAGACAGGGCTTAGTCTCATGCAATGGAAGGCAGTGCTTAGCCTTATGCAATTAGGGGAGGAAATGCTTAGACTCATGAAAGGGACATAGTGCTTAGTCTCGATGCAAAGAAAGGCAGTGCTCAGTCTTATGCAATTAAGGAGGTAGGGCTCAACCTCATGCAAAATGGGAGGCAGGGCTTAGCCTCATGCAAGAAGAGGAGACAGGTCTTAGTCTCGAATAGTGCGTGATAGCAGTGTATTTTCTTATTTGGAGACATGCTTGCGTTTGGCAGCCTTGTCGTTATGAAGATAGTGATTTTGATATATGTATACTTGTGAATACTCTTGTTATGTTCATTGTGCCTCCATCCAAAGAAAAATCGCGAGTTTTGCAGGGAAGGTTGGTTCATACCTTCGCCTGCTTGCTTTGCTTTGCTTTGCTCTGGAGATCCTGCTTGAGTTACCCTTGATAAATATAGTTATTTAAAAACATAGTAGTATGCACTACAAAGTAAATTAGATGAACCAATGACTGTGACACTTTTAGAGATATTGCGACTTCCTTGCATTAGAACTTTGAGCGTCCTCCTCAAAATTCTGCCCCAGTTTAATAAGCGATTCTTTGACCGTTCTGCATATGACGAAGTTGGCTAGACTTGGTTCAGAATTTTGAGGGTCCTCAAAATTCTACCCCAGTTTCTGATCATGCGAAAAATGAAGATTTTATTAAGATGTGACCGTACCCATAGGGCTGCCTATGCATCCCCTCTTAAACAGGAATCAAGTCAAACATAGTTTAGTTATATCAGGTGAAAAATGCAAACGATCTAAATATAGTAATTTTTGACTGTGTCTAAGTTGATAGGTTTTGGCCAAATTTCTCCATCCATTTCTGCAAGTATGAGCGCTCCTCCTGTTATTACTCGATGAACCATGTAAGGACCTTGCCAGTTCGGTGAAAACTTCCCTTTGGCCTCATCTTGATGTGGAAAGATTTGCTTCAGCACCAGCTGCCGCGGTGCAAACTATCTGGGTCTGACCTTTTTGTTGAAGGCTCTAGACATTCTGTTCTGATAAAGCTGACCATGGCATACCACATTAATTCTTTTCCCGTCAATAAGAGCCAGTTGTTCATAGTGACTCCGTATCCATTCTACATCACTGAGTTCAACTTCTTGTATAATTCTTAATGAAGGAATTTTGACCTCGACGGGAATGACAGCTTCAGTACCGTAAACCAACATGTAGGGAGTTGCTCCGATTGATGTGAGGACTATGGTACGATATCCCGATAAGGCGAATGGTAATTTCTCGTGCCATTTCTTGTGGTTGTCTACCATTTTGCTTAGTATTTTCTTGATGTTCTTGTTGGCGGCCTCCATGGCTCCATTCATTTGAGGTTTGTATGCTATGGAATTCTTATGCTTGATTTTGAAGGTTTCACACATAGCTTTCATTAATTCGATGTTGAGGTTGGCGGCATTGTCAGTGATGATGGATTCTGGTACCCCAAATCGGCAAACAATACGATCCCTGACAAAATCTACGATGACTTTCTTGGTTACAACCTTGTAAAATGAAGCCTCAACCCATTTTGTGAAGTAGTCTATGGACACTAAAATGAACCTGTTCTCGTTCGGAGCGGCGGGCTCGATCGGGCCGATGAAATCCATTCCCCAAGCGGCAAAAAGCAAAGGTGCACTTATTGCATTGAGTTCATTTGGTGGTACCCGTATCATATCTGCATGTATTTGGCACTGATGACACTTTTGGACTTACCTGATGTAGTCCGTTTCCATAGTCATCCAAAAGTATCCTGCTCTCAATATCTTCTTGGCTAAAACAAAGCCGTTCATGTGTGGTCCGCAAGTTCTGGCATGTATCTCTTCGAGAAATTTGGAAGCTTTCTTGGTGTCAACGCACCATAATAATCCTAGGTATGGAGTCCTTCTGTACAGAATTCCTCCACTGTGGAATAAATGGTTGGATAATCTTCGAAGCGTGCGTTTCTGAGTATGATTTGCATGCTCCGGGTATTCTCCTTTTGCCATGTATTCCTTGATATCATGTAACCACGGAGTCCCATCCGTTTCTTCTTCAATATGAGCACAATAAGCTGGTTGATTATGAATTCTTAGTGGAATAGGGTCGATGAAATTCTTGTCCAGATGCTGTATCATGGAGAACAAAGTGGCTAATGCATTTGCGAACTCATTTTGGACTCTCGAAACATGTTTGAACTCTATCTTTGTGAACCTCTTCATCAACTCTTGCACGTGATATAGATATGGTAATATTTTGGTATTCTTTGTAGCCCACTCTCCTAGAACCTGATGTATCAGAAGGTCTGAATCACCAATTACCAGCAATTCCTGGATATTCATGTCAATGGCCAAATTGAGCCCCAAGATGCAAGCCTCATATTCTGCCATATTGTTGGTGCACGGAAACCTAAGCTTTGCGAATACCGGATAATGTTGACGTGTCTCTGATATCAAAACAGCTCCAATACCCACTCCTTTGAAGTTCGCGGCCCCATTGAAGAACATTCTACAATCGCCGTAAGTCTCGGTGATATCTTCTCCTACAAATGATACTTCTTCATCGGGAAAATACATTTTCACTGGTTCGTATTCTCCTCCTACATGATTTTTTGCGAGATAATCTGCTAAAGCCTGTCCTTTGACCGCCTTTTAAGTCACATAGACAATATCAAATTCACTCAACAGTATCTGCCATTTTGCTAGTTTCCCTGTAGGAATTGGTTTCTGGAAGATGTATTTCAGAGGATCCATCCTTTATATGAGATATGTAGTATAGGCACATTAGTAGTGCCTCAATTTTTGAGCTATCCACGTCAGAGCATAGAAGGTGCGTTCCAGCAAAGAATACCGTACTTCGTAGGGTAAGAACTTCTTACTCAGATAATATATGGCCTGTTCCTTTCTTCCCGTCTCGTCGTGTTGTCCCAAGACACAACCGAAAGCTCTATCTAGTACGGACATATAGAGTAGCAGAGGTCTACTAGATTTAGGCGGGACCAGGACTGGTGGTGTGGACAGGTATTCCTTGATTTTGTCAAAAGTCTTTTGACATTCTTCAGTCCAACTTGTTGCAACATCTTTCTTCAGCATTTTGAAAATTGGCTCACAGAACACGGTCGATTGTGCTATGAAGCGGCTGAAGTTATTGAGACGCCCCAAGAAGCTTATCACATCTTTCTTGTTCTTTGGCAGTGGCAAATCCTAGATAGCTTTGACCTTTGACGGGTCTAATTCAATCACTCGACGACTGATGATGAAGCCTAGCAATTTTCTGGCAGGGACTCCGAAGGCACACTTTGCAGGATTCAGTTTCAGATTGTACTTTCGAAGCCGATTAAAGAATTTTCTCAAGTCTGCTATATGATCTGTGCTTCTTCTGGATTTGATGATGATGTCATCTACGTACACCTCTATTTCTTTGTGAATCATGTCATGGAAAATAGTCGTCATAGCTCTCATATAAGTGGCTCCAACATTCTTCAGGCCATACAACATCATCTTATAACAATATATCCCCCAAGGAGTGATAAAGGATGTCTTCTTGGCATCTTCTTCATCCATCCAGATTTGATGATATCCGCGAAACAATCCACAAAGGATTGGAGTTCATGCTTGGCACAGTTGTCGATCAGTATGTGTATACTTGGTAACAGGAAATCTTCTTTGGGACTCGCTTTATTTAAATCCCGATAGTCGACACATACTCTGACCTTCCCATCCTTCTTCGGAACCGGCACGATGTTGGCCAACCACGTAGGGCATTCGACCACTCTAAGAACCTTAACTTTGATCTGCTTGGTGACATCCTCTTTGATTTTCAGGCTCATATCTGGTTTGAATTTTCTGATCTTCTACTTTACAAGCGGACACATAGGATTGGTAGGTAGTTTATGAGCCACTATAGACGTGCTCAAACTAGTCATATCATCATAAGATCATGCAAAAATATCTTCATACTCTTTCAGGAAATAGGGGTACTTTTCTTTCTCTGATGGTGACAGGTGAATACTTATGCAAGTTTCTTTAATTGTTTTAGAATCTCCCAAATTGACTATCTCGGTCACGTCCAGATTGGACTTAGGCTTGTTCTCAAAATTTTCCACTTCTCTAACAATTTCCTCAGGTATTATATCTTCTTCTTCTTCTATTTCCTCTGAATCACTATCCTTATGTTGCGTTGTCTCATTACATGTCACAATTGTCGGTTCATCAGGATAAGTAATAATAATGCTGTAGAGAAAAAATATAAAGGATAATAATAAATACTAAAATAGCAATGCATTAGATAAATCTTGAAAACATCAAACAAATACGGCTCGATGACTTGACCAATTATTTCAAAACAAAGTACGTTCAAAACGAAATACTGAAAATGTCTTAAATGCTTAAAATTGCTTTTAAAAATAGATCATGCTAATTGCCAGGCTACCCAGAAACTCAATGGGCACAGGACAATGCAACAGTCAGTTCTTGAGAATGGCTCCTTTTCCCACAGTCTGAATTGTAAGGTCTTCTTCCTCCTCCTCCTCAACTATTGCATTGCAATCCATGTTTTCATCGTCTAGAAATAGATTCCTCAGACGGGCTAAAGCCTCATCTTCTTCAGATCCCCATATCATGTCAGTCTGTTGAAATGTCTGGTGCAGATGCGGTATTGGCTGTTCAAGTGGGTAATAAGGACCAGGCCATGGTGGCGACCAATTCTGATACTCATGCCAGGTGTATTCATACCCAAGCCCAAAAGTTGTGCCGTGACGCTTTAGCTGTATCGGTTTGGTGATCCCTCAGAGATTCTTGCCGAGACCTTTGCTGGGTTCATACCTTGTTCATGACAATATGCTTTCAATCTTAATGCTCCACCATTTGTCTTTCTCAATTGCATTGACGCGCTTGATGCGATGGTACGTTTCTCCACCCAACTTCCCTCTATTCTCGACGACCGGAACAGTTTGATTGGTATAAATGGGATTACTCTCGTCCTCGTGGATGATTACTTCCTGATAGTTCCATTCAAACTTCACAGCCTGATGTAGAGTGGAGGCCACAGCCCCAGCAACATGTATCCAAGGTCATACCAACAACAGATTGTATGTGGCAGATATGTCCAATACTTGAAATTCAACGTCAAACCAAGTCGGACTCATCTGCAATCATAGGTTAATTTCCCCAATCTTGGCCCTTTGGGACCCATCAAATGCTTTCACGTTCATAATTCTTGCTCGTATCTCATGCAAACCTTTATCCAACCTCTTCAAAGTAGTCAACGGACAAATGATGAGATTCGAACCCCCATCTATCAGGACCATGACGATGAATTTATCCTCAAACTGCACAGTGATATGTAATGCTCTGTTGTGATTCAGTCCTTCTGGTGGCAACTCGTCTTCGTGAAAAGTGATCTTGTGATTTTCCAACACATGTCCCACCATGTTGGCCATTTCTCCGCTGGTGATGTTGTTGGGTACATAGGCTTCGTTCAGTACTTTCATCAATGCATTCCTATGCACCTCAGAATTCTGTAGTAGTGATAGAATGGATATCTGAGCAGGGGTTTTGTTCAGATGATCAACCACAGAATACTCTCTTGCCTGCACCTTTCTCCAAAGATCATCTGGGCCGGTTTCAATGATAGGCTGCTTGTGAGCGGCTTCTTTGCTTGTTCCTCCCAAATGCTCGGGTGTGTAAACCCTACCGATCCTGGTCATGCCTTGTGCAGCACCTGTTTCTTCCATTTTCCATTTTCCTTTCATTCTCGCCTTTGCAGCATAGTCCCATGATATAACATTGGAATTAAAGGACGGTGTAGGTGCTACCGTCACGGTGAAGGGTGTGGTCACTTCCACCTCAAACGGAGTTGATGTAGCTGAGGGTGTCATTACTTCAACCTCGAATGGAGTTGGCGTGGCTATTTCAACCTCAATCGGTGACTGAATCTGCACTATAATAGGTGTGAGAGTGACTGGAGGTATTTTAGGTTCATCCCCTTCACGAATGAGTCCAATTGATCCTTCCGGATCCCATTCTTCATCAATTTCAATCACATTTACCCCCTCGCCCCTGTGATCCGGGAGAGGATTGTTGCGAACATTGGGTGAGACCTATTTTGCTTGTATAACCTTGGTGTCAATCAGCGTCTGGATCTTATCCTTCAAAGTGCGACATTCATCAATAGTATGACCTTTCATGCCCGAGTGATAGGCACATGTCTTGTTTGGATTAACCCATTAAGAGGAGTTCTCCATGGCAACGACGGAAATATGAGTGACATAACCGGCTGCCTTCAGTCTCTCATACAACTGATCGATAGGTTCAGCAATAAGAGTGTATTGTCTGGGTGATCTATGATCGAAATTTAGTCTGTGTTTTTGGTAACTTTGGTGGGCTGGTGGTGGCGAGTGGTAATATGGTGGTTGAGTGTTATAAGTATGGTAGATGGCAGTAGGTTGCTGGTATCTAGGGGGTGAAGGATGATATGTGGGTGGAGGTGTTTGGTATGTAAGAGGAGACTTCGGACCTTGGGCTACCATTACTGCACCAACTTCTTTCTTTTTTGAGATACCTCCCGGCTGCAAGGCTTTGTTTGTTGCTTGGAGTGCCTCAAAATTTGTCACCGTCCCACTTTTAATTCCTTCCTCTATTCTTTCTCCCAATTTGATGATATCGGAGAACTTATGGTTTTCAATAACTATCAACCTTTCATAGTATTGTGAATCTTGGGCTTGGATAAAGAACTTATTCATCTGTTCTTCTTCCAGTGTTGGCCTTACTTTCGCAGCTTCTGATCTCCATCGAGTAGCATATTCACAGAAAGTTTCTGTTGGCTTCTTCTTAAGATTCTGAATGTAGAAGACATCTGGTGCATTTTCTGTATTAAACCTGAACCGATCAATAAAATCTTATGCCATGCTTACCTAGTTAACCTATTTCTTCGGGGTTTGACTGATGTACCAAGACAGGGCGTCTCCAGTGAGGCTCCTCATGAAAAGCTTCATGCGGATTCTTTCATCTTTACCAACCCCTACGAGCTTGTCACATTATGTTCTCAAGTGTACCTTCGGGTCACCTGTCCCGTCGAACATCTCCAACTTAGGAGGTTTGTAACCCTCTGGTAGTTCTACGTCTAGCTGAATACACAAATCTTCATAATTCAGACCTTCGATGCCTTTACCACCTTCAACACCCTAGACTCGACTAGTAAGCTTCTTGAGCTCCTCCGCGATGTTCTTGATGAGCAGGTCCTTCTCGGCAGATTCAGGTATGTATAAGGTTTGTTGTGGAGTGTGAGGTAAGATTTAACGTATATGGGATTGCTCTGATGGACTCCAGGAATATGGGCGTAGTGGTGGTCGTTGGTTGAGTTTTAGGGATCAGGGGTAGGTTATGGTGCGTTTTAAGGAGTGTGGTAGGTGGTGGTTTGTGGGTATTGAGTTGGATGGTGATGATGTTGTGGAGGGGTAGGTACTGATGGAGGATTAGGATTCTGAGGAGGTGTGGTGTTCTGAGGAGGTGCCAGATTTTGAGCGTTTGTGTTCTGTTAATTGACATCGGGGACGTTCCGGGTAATAGAAAGGTTTGCCAAGTTTCGGACCTGCTCAAGTTCCCATTGTAACTCCAATATCTTCTGTTCTAACCGTAAAACCAAGTCATTCTGTGCCAGAGTACTCCGACCATCCGAAATTTCAACATTCTCTGGATTTGCAGTGTTGTCTTTCTTGATACCACTCATATCGTCCATTTTAGCTGCCTTGCTTTTAGGATCACTTGGAGGAGGAGGAGGTAGAGGATCTCTAGATCCGGTGTGGTATGCTGATGATACCAGTATGCATGAACCAACCTTAGGGGATGGGAATAAACAAATAAAGAAAAGAAGAAAACAAAAAGGTAAACAAGTCAGTAAGGAGTATTAAAAGGATGTTTGCGGTATTTAAACACATATTGCGGAGTTATAAATTCGCGTCCTAATTTGGGGACCTCATTGTGCCCGAGGTAAGCCTAAGGGACATATAGATTTGGAGAAATTTGATGCCAATAACTGCATCATTTCATTAATATGATAAATGAACCAAATCTCAACTAAAACGACAATAATTATAAAGAGTAACTAATGGCATTTGCCTTATTACAACCGAAGTCTAAAACGAGTCTAGAAAGCAAGTAAAAACATCATTCCTAATGTATTTGGTCCTAGAGGGTCCTTCTCCATGCTTGGCCTTCTTTGCTCCATCGATCAAATTTCCCAGGTTGCACATGTCCAACAGCAGATACGCCTTTCCTAGGAGTGATCCTTCATTGCCATCCATGTTTTGACAGCCTACAACCCTCTTTCTCATTTTCCTTTCAAGCTCTATCAATCCCTGCTCTAGATATTCCAACATCTCTATTGATTTAGTAGCGATTTCTCTCCACTCGTTGATTACTTCCATGTCCACTTTATGTTGTTCCAAATGCCTGGCTTCAGACTCGAAAACCCTTTTGCGCAACATCCTGTAATTGACTTGTGCTTCAACAGCGTCGTCTACAACCCTATTATTCAGATTAATCCCTGGCTTGACATTCCCTGCTATATCATCTACCAACCATGATGGATAGAAGTGCACATGGCCGGCATGATACCGATCTGGCTCGATGGTATCTTTCTCCACAATGACCTTTTGATGCCACATGTGTTGTCCCTTGAACTTGAATGGAATGGCGTTCCCCTGGAAGTCTGCCTTGTATTAAACCATTTTGGAAACTCATGGTATAACCTGCTTTCTCCCAGCTTGCCTCATAACCCTGATAGGAGCATAAGGATAGATCCCCCTCAATTCGATTAACACTAGATGAAGAGTATCTCTCGACCTAATGATGAATTCACCGCTATGGAACCATTTGAACATCCAATGTACCTTGTCATCAGTCAGATTACTGAAGAAATGTGCCCAACTCACAGTATTTTCTGGTTGCGTAAACCTGTTCAGGATAAAATTCATTCTCTTTGGATGGTGATAAGCTATGTGGTCATTCCATGGTCGTCACAGAAGTTCTTGACGGTATTCTCCCTTCTGAAGGTGTTCCAACAACCATACTTGTAGCAACATATTGCAGCCCTCGAAGTGCCTGTACCCCTTTTGCAACGATATAAAGCCCGGTTATATCAGCCAGAATCATAGGGACAATAGTGTAAGTTTGCCCGTCAATCCCTTCCATTAAAGCCTTAGTGACCATAGCTAGCCGAGTGTGGATCCTTTCTCCTTGTATTGGAAATACCAGCATCCCTAGAAAACAGATAATGAATAAAAAAACTTGGCGATGAGTCCAACCCAGAGAAGTGATGACAAACTCGTCATGGTACAGGCGGTATGACTTGGTGTGCCCATAACGCTCATAGAGGAAATCGAATGGTATGTAAGACTTCTTCAGACAGACTAAATCATCATTTTTCCTGAAACCCATCATTTTCAAGAAACCTCGAGAAGTGCGGTTTTCCAGTACCAACAAACCAGGGCTATCCTATGGGAGCCCGGCGAAACCTCCTATTTCTTCTAAAAGGGGAGTCATTTCTATGTCACCAAAATAGAAAATGACTCTCTTCTCATCCCATAACATGGCAGCGGCCTCAATTAATGCATTGATTAGCTGAATGTCTAACATAGAGGGTAAATTTCCGAGGACTCTTTTCACATGGTTTTTGTCACTTGGTGCAAGATTTTCCCACCAATCCAACAGCAAAGGTGGGATATTTCGAACCATGCCGAACCTCGGGACTTCGTGCCTCATTTCTGCAAAGCAAATAGAGTTAGCCCTTTCCCCCTATAGATTTAGCTATTTACACGTTAATGATCAACATATTGGCATGTTTTCTCCAAATAATGCATAGATCGTGATTGTGCCCATTGGGATTATGGAAATCCCAGAGAACTTTGAACAAGGTGTGTCTTAGCGAGTTATTACACGGACAATGTTCTAACCCATACTAAGTTTGGTTATGATGCATGCACAGTTAATATTAGAGTGGGGTTTCTAGAAGAGTCTAACCGGTACCCTCAAGCAGACAACTTGAGAGGGAAAGGCACGGAACCGTCGACTGCACCGCTGATCGACTAGTTTTACCGCAAATAAGCCTTTCCAAATTTAAAGAGTAATTTAGGAAGAGCGCGGACACTCATCGAGTGCCGCTATGGTATTAATTACGCACGAGTAGAATAGTGTGGAGCATGCTTTATGCAAAGATAAAACAACACGTGGTCAAATATTTTTGCATGATGAAAGCAGTAAATGTAGTATTGATTGAAACGTAAAGACAAAGAAAGAAAAACAAGGAAAAGTTAGTTCGCGCAATGTGAAAATTGTAATAAAGTAGATAAGGGAGTGAGGGTGGGGAGAGACATGATGTAGCAAATCTTAAAAATATCTAAGGGAAAGCGCATGTTATGACCAAATTAAGCAGGGATTTGCATGCGAATTCAAATAAAGGAAAAACGGGGAAAAGGGTATACAAGTAGCAAATAAAAAGGAAACGGGAGTGGGATATTCATGTAACATCAAAAATAATAAAGGCACACTTATCAGAGAAGACTAATTCATATAAACCAAGTTTACTTATGGTAAGAGCCTAAAATCCCCAGCAGAGTCGCCATATTGTCGCGCTCCTTTTTCTCGCGAAATCGGGTTTTGACACGTGACAACTCTTTTAAGGAAAGGGTGTTAAAAGAGAGAGTCGCCATCTAACGGGTTTAAGGTGCGTTAGGGAACCTATTTGCAGATAACTCTTTCTGACTGGTTTGCAGCACCAAAGATCGGGTAAGGGATCGAAATTACCTCAAGAGAAGGTGTTAGGCACTCTTCGAGGTCCACAACTGTGGTTCTCGACCGAACTCGAATTATATGAATTAGTCTATGTGATGAAATAAATGAAGAGAGAGCAGAAAAAATTTAAGAAGTTTATTATAAAAAGATTTTTGAACAAAGGGTACAACTATTTTGATTCTAATAGGAATAGAAAGAAAATTTGGGGGGGGGGGGGGTTCCTAAGTTTTTTAGCCATATGGAACACCCCATGCAACATAAATAATACTTCGTAACTCCCTCCAGATAGGGTATTACTCGTATTATTCAGCGGGCACAAACTATCATCTCCTTCTACCCGATTACTATCTTTAAGTTGTTACCTAAAGCGTACTAGTTCAATTATAACTCGTACCCTATGCGTGCACTACCCGTCCCATGCCTATGGTCCAGGAGGCTTTGGACCTCTATTTGGGTAGTTCTAGACTTTACTCAGGCTACTCAAAAATGATAAAACTAGGCAACATAAAAAAACAAGTTGGACTTCATGTAAAGGAAATTAAGGGCTCAAGTTAGCCTCCACACACATACAAACAAGGCACACGGGCAATTTAAGCAATACATAGTTTCAGAATTTGAGAATTAAAGTCATATATGCATGAATTCTAGTTGAATTAAATATCGCATACGTGGTGCTGTTGTCCAAAGTTAACTGATTTGCAGAATATGGGGGAGGTTATGAAACCTATAGACATGATCTCTAGGTGATTTACGCAGTAGGGACAATAAAACTTATTGAAAATGCTTATGCTTTCTAATAACAACGTTTGGAGAGCGAGTACTGATGTCCTATAGCATGATTTGTAGAGACCGGCGATTGGGAGTGATTCTTATATATTTAGCTCCTATAGGCATGCTTTCTAAAAGTTGACAGTTTAAGCTGTTTTTATGCGTACTTAGCTTCTATAGGCATGCTTTCTAGATGGACAATATGATGCAATAACGAATTTGAGTAATTAAAATCATATAGGCATTATATCTATTGAGCGTGGTGCAAATTGAAAGGGCTGTTATTAGCATTCATTCCCTATATGCATGATATCTAATAATTGGACAGAAGTAGACATAAGAGCAGGTAAAATATTTAGTCAAAGATCATGCTTTTAAATAATGTACATGTATTAGGCAAGCTAAGTGAAGTGTGTGATTTCCTATAGGCATGGTTTCTAAGTGGACAAAGCAAACATTATACATCCTATAGGCATGCTTTCTAGTGAATAACTGAGTAATCATGCAAAGTGCTCACTTCATATGTATATGCTGTCTATATCCACGCAACAGTAGGCATAGTGTCTGAATAGTAAACGAGTAGGGTGTGTGTGCTTCTCCTAATATGATGATTTCTATAGGGCTCATGTAATCGAACAACACATATAGTAAACACATTGTCAAATCCTATAGGCATGCTGTCTACCCATGGCATGTAGATTTAGAATTCTACCCATTCCCTTTTAACTAATACACCAATTGTTTATACAAAGTATTATACAAACCCAGATTAACAAGTAAAATAGTAATATTACTTGGAAATAGACAGGCCTATAGGAGGCTCAAATACACAAATAAATACCCAGCCCTGCTGGGCCTTCAACATCATATCCAACAGGCTTCAATATAGCCCAGAAGTCATAGCCAATAAAACCCAGAAAACGATCTTCATTTACACACAGGTTAGCCAAAACCCAATAGCCAGAGCTGATCAACAGTCCCAGAAAGATAACCATTTACAAAAGCCCATTGGCTTGTCCAGTAAGTGGAAAAAGGTGCACAGTTGAGCAATTAGGAAAAGTGGCAAAGAACCTTGGACCCTAGTGCGTCAGAGTTCCCAAGGGCTTCAAGAACCCAAGACAATGCTCACACTAGGGAGGTTGATAGAGGAGACTTACGGGGAAGGGCTTTGGCTTTCAGCCAGCCCCAGAAGTAAACTCATGACAGGAAACAACTAGTGAAAATAATACTACAGTAATAGGTTTTGAAAAAGCATTTGCAAACTTACATGATAATTACACAATGAACATAAACTAGCATATTGGCAGGGTAACATATGACAAAAGACAAAGAACTAGGACTGCAGAGTTAACATGCAAGGCATTAGACTAATAAAACCAAGTGATGCAACCAACTTAGAACTTAGAGGATCAGATTATACCAAACTCAGGATTAACAGTATAATACAAACAGGATTAGGTATTATAGAGAACACTAGTTCATCATAATATGTAGAAACTCATACAATCACAATATTGGAGCCCAAGATTAACATATATGATGCTACAGGGTCTAGAGATGAGAGATCACATAATGCAAATTACAGTAGACTATTCTCATGCGTCAAAGAATGACATCAAAGTTGAACATCATCACAATAAAACAAGGTTTAGATACATATGTAGGGAAGAATTTAAACATTATGAGAGTTCAAACACTAACCAGTAGCAAGATTAAAAGAGTGCAGAGTGTAGAAGCAAAAACCCCAAATCCCTGATGCTTCAGAATTCACAAGAGCCTCGAGAGCAGTGCTTGCACCGGAGGAGGTTATTCAATAGTTTCAGCGAGTTTGAAAGTAACAGTGAGTGAATGAGGGAGTAGTGGAAAACAGTAGTCAAAGTTCGGGTTCTCAAAACCTCTTCTGAGAGGGGTTTATATAGTAGAAATCAAGCAAGTAAACATGGAAACAAATTATTTAAACACAAATAAAGAAAGATATACTAGAATCAATTAGAATTAATTTTAGGGCATCTAACACATAGAATAAGGAAATTCAGCGATTTAAACAAGGGACAAAAAGTGACATGCAAGAATCAAGTAGTACTCAAAATAAGGAAATACAACAGGTTCAACAGAGAATAAAGAAAATAACATATAAAAATCAATTAGAGTCAGATTTAGGGCGAAATAAAGTAAAAATAAGGGAAACACTGTAGGTCAAACATAAATAAGGAAAATATCAGTTAAACAAAAGAAAGGGAAGAGTATCAATCACAAATCAGTAAAGAATAAGGAAAAATCTCAAACCCTAGTTGAGATTGACGCCTTGGATTGGACCAAAAGTACAAGGATCGTTCAATATAACATGTATAGAGACGGAAGATCATGCAGATCTTCACATAATCAAAGTGAATCGGCCTGTTCTTGAGAGGTAGTTCTTGCCAACAATAGGGCAAGAACTAACTGATGCCAAAATCCTGCGTATAATGATAGAGTATTACAAAATAGGTATGTAGATCATGAATTGATTCCATGTTTGAGCCGGAATTGGAGAGGATTAGGGGTTACGGCGGCTAGGGTTTGATAAAGAGAGATGGGAGTTTGAGAGAATTAAAGGGCGGCCGGTAAAGGGGCAAATGGGTTAGGGTTTTAGGTGAAGGGGGGTAATTAAAAAGGGTAGGTTACTTGTGGGCCTTTGTTCTCTGAGATCAACGGCCAGGATTTTAAAGAGGGATTGGGGCGGGTTAATTATACGGGTACCGGCCGGGTTTTTGGGTTAGGGGTCGTTTGGTTTGGGCTGGGTAATTGGGCTAGTGTATGGGGTAATTGGGCTAGTGTATTGGGTAATTGGGCTAGGTTATTAGGTCCGAAATTGATTAGGAATTTAGGCTAGTTTTTAAATACTCACTAGTTAGCGAGAAATTTTATAAAAATAATTAATAAATAGCAAAAATATTATTTGTTTATTAAACTGATTAAAAACAATAACTTAACATTATAAAAATATAAAAAGATATTTTTTACATAAATAATGTAATTATTCATTAATATTGACTATTATTGCAAAAATGTGCAATTAGCCTAAAAATGTAAATATAATTATAAAAAATATAGTAAAATATTTAAAAACATACTTATTGGTATAAATGATGAGTTTGGAACAAAAAATATTTTGTAGGATAATTATTGGGTATTTATACAATAAAAATGCAGAAAGGAATTGATTTAAAACCTTTAAAAATTATGGAAAATTATATAAAATGCCTGTATAGGTTTATAAACGAAATGATGATGCAAATATACTATTTTGAAAGTATATATATACAATTTAAAAATATGAGGGAAAAATTATGTATCAATAACTAGCACAAGAAATTGGGGTAAAACCACGCCCGGAATCAAGATAAATTATACTTTAATCTTGTGCAGCAATCATCAAGATATTTTACCAACAGTACCTTCGACTGTGAAGATAATTTATTAATTATGAGAACCGATAATTTAATCTTATGTGCATGAGCTAAAATTCTATACACTGAATCGTCGACTACATAATTAGAGAGCACACATGTAACAAATGATATATTTAAAATAATATTTTATTGAATTGAATAAATTAAATAAATAATTATTCTATAATGAATAGAACATAATAGTATATCCCAACAATAGTATATCCCAGTAACTATAGCTAAACCGCATGGTTAATAGTATATCCCAGTTACTATAGCTAAACCGCATGGTTAAGATAGCTAAATCGCATGGTTAATAGTATATCCCACCAATCACCTACTTAGACTCATAACCATGCGTCTACAACTCTAGACCCATTCCTTCTACATGCTTGTCAAAAGTCTTTTGTGGCAGGCACTTCGTAAACAGATTAGCAAAATTGTTCATTGACGCTATTTTTAACACTTTTACATCACCTCTCTGAGTTATGTCCCAAATTATATTGATATTTACGCTTAATATGCTTACTCCTTTTATAGCTTCGCGGTTCCTTCGAGTTTTCAACTGCACAACTATTGTCACAATAAAGCACAATCGGTGCTTGGACCAAAGGAACTACATTAAGCTCTTTGAGAAAGTTTTCAAGCCAAACAACCTCTTTAGCTGCCTCAAAGGCAGCCACATATTTGGCTTCCTTGGTGGAATCAGCAACACATGATTGCTTGATACTCCTCCAACTTATGGCGCCACCTGTCAAGGTAAAAATATATCCCGAGGTAGATTTTCTAGAATCCCTATCTGACTGGAAGTCTGAATCAGTATAACCAACGGGTGCAAGATCACTTGAGTAATAAACCAACATATGATCCCTAGTACTTTTCAGGTACTTGATTATATGTTTAATGGTAGTCGAGTGTTCTCGTCCAGAATTAGACTGAAATCTGCTAACCATGCTAATAGCAAAGCAGATATCAGGTCTAGTACGTATCATATCATACATAAGACTCCCTACACCAGAAGCATAAGGTCTAGTACGTATCATATCATACATAAGACTCCCTACACCGCCTTCATCTTTTCTATCTTATCGGTTGTTTTTGGGGACTGATTCTTTGACAGAGAGATTCTATGCCTAAAAGGAAAAAACCTTTCTTGGAATCTTGCATGCTAAACCTGGTGAGAATAGTATCAATATAAAATGCTTGGGATACTTGCGATCTCGCATAAGCTTGGTCCCAAGGATATGTGCTGCTTGTCCCAAGTCCTTCATATAAAATCGCGAGGACAACCACTCCTATACTAATTTCGGCATGCTCACATTATTTTCTATGAGCAAGATATCATCTACATACAAAACAGAAAATGCAACTTTATCTCCATCTCACTTTTTATAGACACAAGTGTATACGGTGAAATCGGAGGGTCCAATTTCTCGTCATCGAGGCGCCACAGAAGATCGTCTCGAAGGCTCGAGGCCGCGGCCGAGTATCCTCCCTTTAGGGTTGTCGACACTCGACCTCAGGGTAGTAATGGTCACGGTAGTGGTAGAAATAGGGAGTTCCCAAGGCACGCGGCTAGTACCGACAGAGCCTAGTGGACTACACTAAACCCGAATCAAGGTGTCATCTAGCTGTCCCATCTCCATATCTTTGTAATTAATGCATTTTGTACTATGTTGGGATTCCCCTCATATATAAATTGGATCCTTGTCACTTTGTAAACCCATGTTGCTTCAGTTGCTCCATACGAAATATAAAAGAACATTCTCTCTACTCTCTAACACTTTCTCTTGATATTATTGCTTCCATTTACAATCTTCATTATTGTTCATCATTTATTGCTTATCATTGGCCATAAAGAGCCTTCGTTGATTTTATCATAACTGTTAGTCATACTTCGACCACCTTCGATAGCTCACAGTCGAGCTCCGGAAATGACTTTGAGGCCCCCGAATCGACAAGCTCGAGGCCTTGATTTTCAACCTATCGGTTTGATTATCACCTTATTCTTAACTCTTATCTCGTTCCTAAATCTCACACATAGCATCAACTGCTTAACAACTAGCATAAAAATAGATCACGTATTTTTAGAGTCCCATAATCAAATTTAATTGTTATTACCATTTTCACGGTAAACAACATGACTTATTTTCACATTGATCAAAACCGAAAGTTTTAATCGATGTGTCAAAACAAGTATCCCATGATCTAGAAGCCTGTTTTAATCCATAAATGGATTTTGCTAATTTACATAACATGTGCTCATTGTCGCTTTTAATAAAACCATGTGATTGTGCTATATAGATGCACTCATCAAGCCTTCCATTAAGGAAAGCCGTCTTGACATCCATTTGCCAAATCTCATAATCGTAATGACTAGCAATGGATAAGAGAATCCTAATGGATTTAAGCATGGCTACAAGCAAAAAGGTTTCCTCATAATTGATCCTTTCTTTTTGAGTAAAACCTTTTGCGACAAGCCTAGATTTAATAATTTGCACTTTTCCATCAACTCCTCTATTTTTCTTATAGATCCATCTACAACCAGTGGATTTGACACTAGTAGGTGGTTATACGAATTCCCAGACTTAATTGGAGTACATGAACTCCATTTCAGATTTCATAGCAACAATCCATTTTTTAGCACCTGTATCCTATAGCGCTTCGTCATAATTAAGAGGTTCTATATTAAGCGCTTCGTGGATTCTATCATAAGATTATCCCAAGAGCGTAAACCGGAGAGGTTTTTTAATAATTATCCCACTACGACTAGTCACTATAGGTACAATTTGATATGGTTGTTGAATTGCAACATCATTTTTCGGAACTGAAGCCTGAATGTTATCCTCCACGCCTTGCGATGCTAGGATATCATTAACTTCTTGCTCAAGTGTAGGCTGCACTACAATTTGAGGTTGCTCAACATTACTCCCACTACTTTGGGATAATGAGATGTTAGGCAATTGATGTTGTGCGTCCTGCTGCCTATTGACATTTCTCCCATTACAATAATACAGTGATATGTCAATACTGGCTTTTGAAATATGCTCCAGAGATGAGTCATTAGTTACTCAATTGCTTAATTCTTGTAAAACTAGTTTACTTCTAGGAATATGGTTCATTAAATAGTCCTCTACTAAAAATCTGCCATTCATCACAACAACTACCATCTTTTCTTTGGTATAACAAAATAAACTCACTTTTGTTCCCTTTGGATATCCAATAAAAAGCACACTTCTACCCTTGATTCCAATTTATCTGCTTTCCCTTTCAGCACATGTGCAGGACAACCCCAAGCTCGAATGTGCCACAAATTAGGCTTGCGCCCAGTCCACAATTCTGCTAGGGTTAAAGATACTGACTTTGAAGGAACCATATTGTCACGACCCAAACTGATGGGCCGCGATGGGCACCCGGTACCTTACTCAACCAAGTACCAACGTAACGTATCTTTCTTATTACATCATCATAGGTAAGTTGGCCAGAAGGGGCGTCTTGAGGTAACCAGAGTAAAATGAGGGAATACCCAACATAGAACAATCCAACCTGATATAGAAACTCATACCTGTGACATACGGGCCTATAAGGCCATTGATCCATTATACAATTAAAATATAGGCCGACAAGGCCATACAAGTATCCGTATACATTACATCTATCGACAATCCTCTAAGAGTACATACTTGTCATAAAGGTCAGGACAGGGCCCCACCATACCAAACAATACACGTCTAAATCATACTGACAAAACAAGCAACTCCGGAGCAACTGGAGCGCACCAACATCTTCCGCCGAGCTGATAGCCTACTTGGAGGACTCTTGACTTGTCTATCTGGACCTGCAGGCATGAAACGCAGCGTCCCCAGGCAAAAGGGACGTCAGTACAAATAATGTACCGAGTATGTAAGGCATGAAGATCAATACATAAGAGACATAGATGAAACATGGAATAAAGAATTCCGCCTGTAAGTCTAAATAACTTTGTAAATTCTGAAACATTTATGATGTCATGCACGTGCATATAAATATCGTGCCATGCATAGGTATTGGTGTACATAACATCATCAAGCCTCTAAGGGCATCCCATCATATCATCTCGACCACTGTGGGTAAAATCATCAACGTATACCAGCTGATAAGGTGGTGGTGCGTATATAGCGCCGTAACCTTTTTCCATATCCCATATACATATAATATACATATATACGCGTATATAAAGCCATCTAGTCATGGGTCAATGTACATGTGTAAATGAATGCGATGCATGAGAATTATGTCAATAAAATCTCTCGGAACATCATAAGACCATTATACCTCTGATTAATATCGTGAAATAAACTTTATCAACTTACGTATTTTTTGAGACCCATGAACAGACGATAGAATAGTAAGACATATGGGAATTCAAGAATATAAGCATCTATAGCATTTCTACGAATAGAGTCATTTATGGAAGTTGTGTATTTTCTCGTTTCATTTGTGTCGTATGGATCATGCCAAAAAGAAAGAAGGGATAGCCTTAACATACCTGCGCCGGTTCTTTTGACAATCCCTCTAACACATGACAATCACGACAAAATACGTGACGGCAAGACTAGAGTAGGAAAAAATTCGTATAATATTCTTGAAAAAGATTGCACCATACTCCCTTAAAATTTAAAAATCTCACGTTGCTAAGACACAATCTCGCATGAATTGTTTGAAGTAACTCATGTTACTATTGAAGAACATGATCTTTGCTTGATGCTTTTTCACCCGTAAGAAAGTGTGACACTTCTTCATTTGGTGACTTTTAAGAAGGCTTTTGTATTAGTGGGTGAGGGCCCCACTTGTGGCTTAGTTGGCCAAAAACTCTTTCAAGTCTTGCCACCTTGCAATCTAAGCCTAAGAGTCACAATTTTGGCTTGAATAAGACTCAACTTGCTGCCACATTGGGGGTCTTTAAAATCATCCAAATATCCTAACTAGTATCCCACTAATCTATAATTAACCAATTCTCCACATAATTAAAAATTATCTCAAATTACTTAAAATACTACTCACTTTTAACATACTTTATACACCTTACTATCATGGTCATGTGGTACCTTGTATGGAACTAGTCCATAAATACGGGGTATTATAGCTTGACCGTATATCATCTCAAAATGTCAAACTTCGACGAAACTCATTTTCTTCAATTCGCTTACCCTCTCATCTTCACAAATTAACTTATTACTTGTTTGAAGTAACATAATGCTTATAATCTCAAAATAATATCATTCCCGAACTTACGTCAATTAACTTATGACAAAACTTTAACGTATGAAAATGCGGGATGTAACATCTCATTTTTCGAGCTTCCATCAATTTATTTATGGCGTACTTTCACGTACGAAAACATGGAATGTAACATTATTCCTCCCTTTGGAACATTCATCCTCGAATGTTGACTGATGCACTTATTATTTTTGTAACTTATGTCTTCTGAATACCTCAGTACTCTTCTTGCCATCTAGGCAACTGTTCTGCGGTTTAATCCAAAGGCCAGGGAATTTCCCCCTTTAGGCCTCTTTCTCGCACCATGATTTGTGGTCGGAATCCCTCCAATCTCGTAACTATTTCTACCTTCTATCATGCATCATGTACGTCTTTGTCCTTGTATGTGTGACTATGCGACTCTTCTCTCCTCTTTCCTCCAGCTTTTAACCAATTTCTAGGCCTCACTTTGTAAACATATACAAAGCTTGATAAAATGTCCCTCTGGGCATCTTTAGGTATACTGAAGTTCTTCGCTCGGTACTTTGTTGAACTTACAAATATTGCTATACCTTATTTCATAGATCTGTTTATCCACCCGTATGACTTTATTACCTCTAGGTAGGTCATACTATACCATGACTCTTACTTCGATTTATCATTGCTGAGGTCTGCTACCAAACTCCAGGATACTCTCTCGCTGTTGTATAAATCTAAGTCCTTTAATGCTTCCTCGTTACTGTTTATCTTAAGAATGACAGCCGGATCTCATCTCATACTGTCAAACTTTTATCCACCTGTTGTTTATTCACCCTAATGTTGATCTATAATCTACCACTAATAACTTGAGCTCTTATGTAACACAACTGCTAGGGCTCACGTCTTATCGGGGAACATCTGAAATGATTAGACTGATCCACCTGGGGGCGATACCATGCTTCTATAACTGTATTTCATAGCATCCCAATGTGATTCACCTTATGTGGGTATTTTAATCCTGTACCGTCCATGATATACCCTTTTTTTTTCTTCAAATCATTACTCAATCGAAGGCCCAAACATCATCCTTTATTTACCATAAGTACACCCTCATTCTATTACCAGGGCAGCATTCCATCTCTTCTAAATGCTACTAGTCTTAGACTCCTTTGAGTTCATTCAAGCTATACTGAGCTTTCTATAACTTAGAGAAACCATTATCTCTTTTGTTTTCCTGGGCTTAATCCCGAGGACTTATCCATTTCTCATCACCTTCTCACCCGCCCTTTCTTGTCTTTACTCCTGTCTTCCTAAATTCTTGTTGCTTTACCATACTTTAGTTTGCGACCTATACATGTCTATGTATATTACTCGCAACCTTCCTTCAACTTGCTTGCTCCATAGATTTCCTTATGTTATTTAGGAATATCAAGTGAAACAACACATCGTCTCTAACTCTTCTTTACACTCTTAACTAGACCTCTTGGTATCTGGAAACCATAGGATGGAAGATATGCCACTAATGACACCGCTATCATTCCTGGATACTGAATCCCAACGCTTCTAGCCCTCTCTCTGAAGTATGGATTATTCACAGTCTTCTGCACCTGAGTATCTCGGATGTTGTTCACTTTTACCTTACTTACCTTAAAATCTCGCATCGTATCTTCTATCTCTTTCGTAACCCCCTTCCACAGAGGTATGATTCACATCCACAACTTGAAGCTCTATTATAATACTTGCACCTCTGGTGCATACACAATCCGGTGGGAGATTCATACTGACTTCTTATGAGGCTGGACTCTTCTAACTGGCTTTATCGTAGAGCCGTTATAGAATATGGCTATTGTACTATCTCTTTTGTACCTCTGATATTTAAGAGTGATCCTGCAATGTTCTCAATCACGAGGTCTATAATTTCCTAGGTCCAATAATCAGACTCCTGAATTACTTAGTTGATGTAACTCTTTAGTTTCCTTTTCCCTCTGATAAACCTTTATGTAGTCTTAAGCTATCTTCCGATTCGCGGCTCATGGTATTAGTCATTACTTTAGCCTTTCATAGACGCTATGGAATATCTATGATACCATCATCAAACAATTCAATCCTTTGTCAATGACCTAGACTCAATTCTTTCTTTTAACTTATACAGGAGTCTTCTACGGCTGTATGATTGTCAACATATATGATGCATGGATACTACTCTGAAATCTTAAGTGCATTCATAACGTAACTAACTTCGGATCATTGATCAAATAATTCCTTTCGTTCCTTCTCATCTTTCTTTAAACGCAAGAAATTACTTTTCCTAGTCTTTCTGCCCCTTGTTGCGTGCATACTTGGCTTATCTTGGCGCTCACGAATACTACAATACCATGTAACCCATATGATCTCAAATATCACTTACTTCCTGTTCATTAGTGACGATAGGTTCCGCTTTCTTATGGAGTGCATACAAAGTTGTTGTGAGACTGTTGTTACACGACCATTTCCTCTATTGGTCACTGTGCTTAGGTTGTATCCTTCTTCCTTGTTTCCTCAGCTAGTCTTTCATTGTAATAATTAAGGACCCTCTGACTCTTGTAAAGCTGCGAGCTTATTACATCGAATACTGGACAGAATTTTTGATGTCCTTCCTCGCCCATAATTATCCGTAGTTACTTACGTCCACGCCCTTGTGCTTGTAGGGTTGCTTCTAAACTTGATATTTTGACTGTCTTCCTAGTGGCACTCTTTTTTTTGGTTCCGTAACACTCATACTGTACCTTTAACTACCCCGACTCCTATCTGAATATTTTTCAAGGGTCACGATGTCATATCTACGAGGCTGAATTCCTCACGTTGGGTTCACTATGTTTATCTTGCACGATCTGTTGATTTGCTTGTATCCTATTGTCTAGCCATAACTAAGCTCTTCCTGAATCAGCTACTGACTACTCATTGGCCCATTCTCATATCAGTATTCTGCGTAATCATTCTTGAGTTATTTATTTTGTCTTAACTTACCTCTCGCACTAGCTCCTTATTTATCAATAACACCCGGGCATGAATTTTTACTTCCTTTCCTTGGCGTCGTGTTTGCATAGTGTTCTGGAATCGTAGCATATCCGTAGGATTTGAATAAGTGCAGTCTTATCCCTTTCTCATTCTTATCGCATTTTTCCTTTATTATTCCATAGTTACTAGAACCACTTAATTCTGACTTAATGCCACATCACTCCATATTCCCCCCTTTCGCGGAGTACTAAGATTTAGTGCTACAATGATCTACGTATAGATGTTTTACCTCTTAATCTTTGGCATCTTTTCACATCATCGATGACCCTTACTTGCCTTGCGGTAATCTTTCTGTATCAAGGATTACAAAATTCCTTACTCGTGAGGGTGACACCTATTGTAACTGGCACACATAGTCCCTTAAGCTTAACTTGGCTAACATTGCTTGCCTTATGGAAGCGTCTTCCTGAATGACCATTCTCTGAATTTCTCATGAATCTTCTTCTGTTGTCCATTCTATTATCGCCGGAATACAATATGAAATTCTCATGATGCTGATCATTATCAAATTACTCAGTCCCTAATTCATGTTTAGTTTATCTTGTTCACCAGCCCATACCGATTTCTATTATTCTGGGGTCTAACTTTTCCTCATGGTAATCAAGTTAGAGTCACGAACTTATTTCTCGAAATGAGGATATGACTTTATGGCTTATACTCTTTTGTTGTCTCAAGGCCTATCTCCTCTCGTTTCTTCCTTTACCTAACTATAGACTTTGTAATACTATCATTTTTTCTACCATTGTCATCCATGTATCACACCTTATTCATAATGCTTCCTTATCTCTCTTCTTATTTTCCTGCTAATATTTCTGTCTATCACTTTCTTTTGAAAACTTCAACAAGACATTCTTTTGCTTTTAGCTCCCCTTGCTTCATCCATTGGCTCTTCGGGTTGCCAAGCATTCTTGCTCTACTAGGGACGGGAGCCATACAAAGGTAATATTTATTTCTTCCAGGATTCCAGTGCCTGTCTTTGAATATTCTAGTATTCATATCTAGCTGTACTATTCTAGAGTGCACTATCTAGGTGCTTCACAAGAAGATCTGTTAGCACATTTGCAATATCCTTCGGAAATGTCAACGAACGCAAACAATCCATCCAACATTTTGGGTTACTTTTACTGGATCATGATATCCCGTCCTTCTCTTAACTATATTTGTTGGCTACCATGGAGCATAACTGAGATGGGTGTGGCCACTTGTACATACCTCTGTTACAATTGAAGGTAACTCTAAATACTTATATTTCTCTGCTTGAATCGTAAATACTGTTAATCTTCATTAACTGGGTACCTCGTACCCTTCTTACCTTGATACTTTTACCTGTTGAAACTTGTATCTATCTTCTGAATCTCTTAATCCGTTTTACCATAAGAGTGGATAGATATTCTTGCCTTAGGGATTCTTATCAAGAAGCTTACACGTCTTAGTATCCACATGTTCTGCTTGAGACCTTTTACTCATCATAAGTATGATGCAAAATCGAGTTCCTCTGACTCAATTCTTCCACATCCATATTCAATCCCTTACCAACCATCTTCCTAGATGTAGGCATCGTCGTATTATGAATAAGATAGTGTTTAGGAAGGTGAGTTCTTACAACTGAGCTCTACCACACGATCTAGAGTAAGAAGAACGAGTGACAATCCTAAATTCCCTGTAGCCTCCTGCTTATAAGTGTGGTGCACAACACTCCCATAAACAAGACTCTACTAGACACGGATTGTACACTTCCTAGGACAAAACTGCTCTGATATAACTTTTGTCACGACCCAAACCGATGGGCTGCGACAGGCACCCAGTACCTTACTCAATCGAGTACCAACATAACCTATCTTTCTTATTATATCATCATAGGTAAGTGGGCCAGAAGGGGCGTCATGAGGTAACTAGAGTAAACATGAGGGAATACCCGACATAGAACGATCCAACCTGATATAGAAACTCATACTTGTGACATACCCTATAAGGCCAATGTGATCCATTATAAACTTAAAATATAGGCCGACAAGTCAATACAAGTATCCGTATACATGAAATCTATCTACAAGCCTCTAAAAGTACATACTTATCATAAAGGTCGGGACAGGGCCCAGCCATACCAAACAATACACTCCTAAATCATACTGACCAAACAAGCAACTCCGGAGCAACTGGAGCGCACCAACATCTTCCGCTGAGCTGATAGCCTACATGGAGGACTCTCGACTTGTCTATAGGGACCTGTGGGCATGAAACGTAGCGTCCCCAGACAAAAGGGACGTCAGTACAAATAATGTACCGAGTATGTAAGGTATGAAGATCATTACATAAGAGACATAGATGAAACATGGAATAAAGAATTCCGCTTGTAAGTCTAAATAACTTTGTAAATTATGAAACATTTATAATGTCATGCACGTGCATATAAATGCCGTGTCATGCGTAGGTATATGTGTACATAAGATCATCAAGCCTCTGAGGGCATCCCATCATATCATCTCGGTCACTATGGGCAAAATCATCAACGTATACCAACTGATCAGGAGGTGGTGCATATATAATGCCGTAACCTTTTTCCATATCCCATATACATATAACATAAATATATACATGTATATAATGCCATATGGTCATGGGTCAATGTACATGTATAAATGAATGTAATGCATGAGAATTATGTCAATAAAATCTCCCGGAACGTCATAAGACCATTATACCTCTGATTAATATCATGAAATAAACTTTATCAAGTTACGTATTTTCTGAGACCCATGAAGAGACGATAGAATAATAAGACATATGGAATTCAAGAGTATAAGCATCTCTAGCATTTCTACGAATAGAGTCATTTATGGAAGTTGTGCATTTGCTCGTTTTGTTTGTGTCGTATGGATCATGCCAAAAAGAAAGAAGGGATAACCTTAACATACCTGCGCCGGTTCTCTTGACAATCCCTCTACACATGAGTAGGGAAAAATCCGTATGATATTCTTGAAAAATATTGCATCATACTCCCTTAAAATTGTAAAATCGCACGTTGCTAAGACACAATCTCGCATGAATTTTTTGAAGTAACTCACGTTACTATTGAAGAACATGATCTTTGCTTGAAGATTTTTCATCCGTAAGAAAGTGTGACACTTCTTCATGTGACTTTTAAGAAGACTTTTGTATTAGTGGGTGAGGGCCCCACTTATGGCTTAGTTGGCCAAATACTCTTTCAAGTCTTGCCACATTGCAATCTAAGCCAAAGAGTCACAATTTTGGCTTGATTAAGACTCAACTTGCTGCCACGTTGGGGGTCTTTAAAATCATCCAAATATCCTAATTAATCTCCCACTAATCCATAATTAATCAATTATCCATATAATTAAGAATTATCTCAAATTACTTAAAATACTACTCACTTTTAACACACTTTATACACCTTACTATCATGGTCATGTGGTACCTTGTATGGCACTAGTCCATAAATACGGGGTATTACAGCTTGGACCGTATTTCATCTCAAAATGTCAAACTTCGACGAAACTCATTTTCTTCAATTCGCTTACCCTCTCATCTTCACGAATTTACTTATCACTTGTTTGAAGTAACATAATGCTTATAATATCATTCCCGAACTTACGTCAATTAACTTATGACGAAACTTTAACGTATGAAAATGCGGGATGTAACATCTCATTTTTCGAGCTTCCATCAATCTATTTATGGCTTACTTTCACGTACGAAAACATGGGTTGTAACACAAATTCAGAATATAATTTGTTGTTTCTAAAGAATATCCCCAAAAGGAAAAAGGCAAATCGGAATAACTTAACATTGATCTAATCATTTTCATAGGGGTCATATTTCTTCTTCATGCCACACCATTTTGTTGTGGTATTTTTGGGGTAGGTAATTGAGATATAATTCCTCAATCTGATAAGTATTTAATGAATTATGCAGAAAGGTATTCACCACCACGATCAGATCGCAATGATTTGATATGTTTATCATGTCGTTTCTCCGTTTCCCTCTTAAATTCTTTGAATTTCTCAAACCCTTCAGACTTACGGCGCAACAGATAAATGTATCCATATTTTGAGTAATCATCTGTGAAAGTCATAAAGTACTCAAAACCACCTCCTGCTTATATATCATAGGACCACACAAATAAGAATGAATTAATTCTAACTTATCACTACTCTATTTCCTTTTAGGAAAAATGTCTCTGGGTCATTTTTCCTTCTAAACAGGATTCACATGTTGGTAGTGCTTCCACTTTTAATGAACCCAAAGGTCCATCTGAATCCGACCACGAAATCCTCTTTTGATTTATATGACCCAGACATAAGTGCCACAAATAAGTTTGACTCAATTAATCTATTATGTGGCAGATTAATGCTATTTAATTCTTTTGGTTGTGGAATACGAGGAAATACATCAAGAATAAAAAGGTCATATACTCTAGCAGCAATGTAGATAAAACGTTTATTAAACTTAATAACAACAGAGTTATTAGCAAAATAAATATTATAACCATCATCCATTATTTTCGAAACCGAAATCAAATTCCTTCTAAATGGAATCTGCATGGAGAACATCTTTTAAAAGTAAAACTCTATCACTACTAAAGAAAAATCTAATATCTCCTAATGCTAAAGCTGGTGCTGGCTCGCCATTGGCTTGAAAAATGCAAACTTCATTCTCACTTAGCCGCTGCATTTCCTGAAACCCCTGTAAAGTAGTGCATATATGATTAGTGGCTCCTTAATCTAAACACCAAAATATGGTAGAGATAGTCGCTACACAAGTTTCAACGACATTTAAATTTTAATTATCTTGCTTATTCAACTTTGCCAGATAGGCAGGGCATTGTTTTTTTGTGATGCCCAGGTTGCTTGCAGTGATAGCACTTTCCTTTGGGATTTTTCACACCAGCAGCCGCACCTCCAGGTGCCAAAACCTTGTGAGCCTTCTGTAGACAATAAATTGCGTAAAAATAAAAAAATCAGGACCGAAAAATATTGCAACAATCGTAGTATTTTATTACAAACAATATGAGTGTTACAATCTCTATGAATCCTCCGATTCTTCTTTTCAACAGTAAATAAAAGAGCCTTCAGCTTAATCTTGAATTTTATTTTATTTTAATTGAGGCCTGATCTTGATCTTGACATATTTTATTCCAAGGGTTCGCAGATTGTTCTTGAATATTCGTCTTGATCTTTTAATCTTTAGAACACTTGGATGCTTGTAGCTTTTAGAGAAATCTGCAGCGTTTGATCCACGAGCTCTCTCTTGCTTTTTGCTATAACTTTTGGTCCCTTTTTGAGTTATGAAGACCCCTATTTATATTTGTGGGAGGGAAGAGTTGTGATATGAACAAACTTTTTCGACCAATCATATTGAAGAGTGGCAAGGCCGTATTTTATTGGCTCGAACATGTCACTTGCATATGGCACATTTTCATTCTTTCAATTTGACTTGGCATGCCTTGTCATTTTGACACATGGCATGATCCTATTGGCTCTTCCGTTTGACTTGACGTGCCACATCATTTGAAACGTGGAACCAAAAGGGACCTCTAGAAAGATGGAATCTTGGGCCTAACAAAGTGGGCTCATCATCTGTAAGCCAACTAAATGGGCTAGCCCAATGGATTAAGACTTTTTTATTTAATTCATTTATATTTGGACTTATATAATTAATCTAATTATATTAGTCCATCATACTTAGTTGGAATAACATATTTAATATATAGTCCAAATTATTTTATTAAATTTAAATCCAATAAATTTTGTATGTCTACACCTTCTTCTTTTTCGTATAGCCTCTCGGCTTAGAAATCGAAGTAAGTGGGTTAAATGAAGACATGGTTGTTGATACCCAATTTTGCCCTAATATTTTTATAAATTTCGTATATACTTCTAAAATATCTTTCATGCAGCATCATCAATTTACAAGAGTCATATAAGTACTTTCTGTATTTTTTCATAATTCTTTAGGCCTTAAAATTTATTTTCTTGCATTTAAATTACTCAAATATTTATTAATTACTATTTATTATTATTTTGTGATGACTTAATCATCCAAATTTATTTTTTACACTTAAAAATATGCCATATAATATTTTAGTTCATTTTATATAATTACATCTGCATTTTATGATTTATTTACGCATTTTTTTGCAATAATAGCATGTAATTTATAATTAATTGCACTGTATCATTTTATTCAGAGTCAAAATAATTTGCTATATTTTATAACCTGCATCTATTATTTTAAAATATTGAGTGGCATAAATATTATTTTTTATATTTATTTAACTATATATTAAATTAGTTTCCCTTAATTTCATATATTTAAAATCTAACCAAATCCCCAAGCCAATTATCGGACCCAATAGGCATATCAAATACCCTAAAACCCTTGGCCCAATAACTCTAGCCCAAACCAAATGACCCCTATGACCAACCCAATTGCGACCCTTTTAAACGACCCGCCTCGCTCCCCTTTTGATCTTGCCCGTTGATCTCAAATGATTAACGGCCCGCAATGGCCCTTCCCCTTTCCTTATATCTCCTTAAGCCAAACCCTATAGACATTTCCCCACCTAGCCGCCTCTGCATTCTCTCATCTCTCCACCCTAAACCTTAGTCGACTATGGAGATCCTTTCTTATTCTTTCCTCATACGCGTTCATAGCAGGTTATACTTACCTTTCCTGCTACTATCACTCATTTATGGTAATTTCGTTACCATGGCACTTATGTCAGGCTCAATTCTCATAAATCCGGCTTTGATTCTATGGTTCTAGGTGCGATTGTGGTTCTATACACTAGAGAAGAGAAAAATTTCTCTTGTATATAGTATATCTCCGTTGATTCCGTCGTGATTGGGGCTTGTGAAAGATTCGCCCTGAGTTCAATTCCAACAAGGGTTTGGATTCAGATTCTTCTTTTACTGGTTCTTCATTGATTGCAATTCTTTACTTTGTGTTTAATTGATTGTTTTCTATGTTTGTTCGTTCAATTTCAACCACTATATAAACCCTTCCCCAAATCCCTCTAAGACATACCTTAATCATTGTATTCTTATTCTCACTCGTCCTATATTATTTTGAAACTTGAGCTCTTGGCCAGTTGAAAGCAAAGGCCACCAAAATTCGATTATTCGACCTTTCTCACTGCGAGCACTGCCGGAGGTTTATCTGAAGCCCTTGGGAACTCTGACGCACTAATATTTTGGGTTCTACTATTCGTCTTGCTACTGATATTTGAGATATTCCTAAATTGTTCTTTTGTCTACTTGTTTGTCAATCGGTAACTGGTAAGTACCTTTAGCTCTAGCGATTTCTGTCACGACCCAAAAACTGACCCGGTCATGATGGCGCCTATCGTGATACTAGGCCAGCCAACTATTACCCATTCACTTCGTTTTCCAATTAAAGACTTAAGAAAAATCATATTTTAAACAGAAATCCCATAAGATAACAATAGAAATCAAATCCAGCGGAAAGAAATACATGCCCGACCTCGGGTGTCACTAAGTCATGAGCCAAAAACTACTACAACTATTCTAGATAACATGATCAACACGGTCTGAGAATATCCAAAGCATAGCAAACTAAAGGAAGATAGGGAAGGAGAAGGCGGAACTGTGGTCGCCAAGCAGCTACCTCGCAATCTCCACAGAAAGTCCGCACAATATAATCAGCAGCCGCTACAGTGACCCGAGACACCTGGATCTGCACACAAGGTACAGGGGTAACATGAGTACACCAACTTAGTAAGTAACAAGTCCAACCTATGGACTTACAGGTAGTGACGGACCAAACCTCAACAGGTAATAACATATATCTGAACAGGAAAAGTAGACATGCTTACAGTTCAATAAAAGTTCAACAGTATTTAAATGCAACTGAACAATACGAAGTTCAAAACTCAGATATTTTACATATACCAATGCACAACTAGCATGATCAATGTTCCATGAACCTCCACTCACAAGTACTCAACCCCTCGGTACTGTATATGGCCATCCGGCCCAAGGAAGATCCATCCCAGAATATACATCACTGACAGCAGTCATCCAGTACCGAGGACACAGGCCAGTCCAGCCTCACGGAGAAGATCCATCTCCCGGTATAATACTTCGGACAAGATTCATGTCCAGGGAAGATCCATCCCTCAATATCATCATCTGCGCTCACTGGGGGTGTAAAGACTCCGGCGGGGCTTCTCTCATTAGCCCAAACGCTATAACAAAGCCAATGAAGGCTTGTTCAATATCTCGCTGCGGTGTACAGCCCAATCTCATACTGACACTCAATATCAGGCTCTCGGCTTCCCTTAGTCATAACTCACCAGTCTCACACACGGGCTCCAAAGGTCATGATACTAGCCCGGTCAACAATAAAATGTGGGAAATAGTAATAATCGAGACTGAGACATGATATAATATGCATGAAAAGGACTGAGTACAGAATATCAGTAAAATAAATGATATGATAGCAAGAAACGACCTCTTGGGTCTCAATAATATCGGCGTGAAGCCTTAACATGATAATTAGCATGATTTAAGCTCAACAACTAGATCACATAATTACAGCACATATATCGGTAAGAAAGAACCACTAAGCGGTGTTCTGGAATGATCCATGCCACGTTTTCCACGGTGCACGCCATACGCCCGTCACTTGGCATAGCGTCACCTTCATAATCATCATGGAACACATAGTTCGGGGTTTTGAACCCGCTGAACCAAGGTTGGAAGCGTTACTTACCTCAACCCAAGCCAAACTCTAGCCCGCGACACCCTTTCCTCTCGATTCGGCCTCCAAATGCCTCGAATCTAACCAAAATCAGTTCATAACCATCAATATATTCTAAAGGAGTAAAGCCCATACGAAATTAATCAAATTACGACACAAATCCCAAAATTCACCAAACCCGACCCCCGGGCCCACGTCTCGGAATCCGAAAAAATTTACATCAATGGAATCCTTATTCCCCCACGAGTTAATTCATACCAAAAGTACCAAAATCCAACCACAAGTGACCCCTCAAATCCCTAATTTTAGGTCTCCAATTTTCCAAGCCCTAACCCCCAATTTGCTACTGATTTTCCCATAGATTTCAAGCTTACAACCTTAAAAATCATCATAAAAACGAGTTTAGGGACCAAGGACCTTATCTCTAAGAAACCCTCTTGAATTCTCCCTTGAATTTGCTCTCCAAAGCTTCTTCCCGTTTGAAACCCAAATTCGAGAAGGGTGAAATATATATGCTCTGACCCAACAAAACCACATCTGCGGTCTATTTATCGCACATGCGGTCCTAGGTGCGCATCTGCGGATTTCACTTATTCGCCCAGCCACCGCACATGCGATTAGATTCTCGCACCTCGCAGGTGCGCCTAAAATTTCGCTTCTGCGGCTCCAGCCTTTCCCTGTCTTGGCCGCATCTGTGACCTCACTTTCGCTTCTGCGGTCCCGCACCTGCGGCCCCCTAACTGCAGGTGCGGTTATGACAGTAAAATCAGCAGCTGAAGCTGCTTCAACATTTCCCAAACGCCCCGTTAACCATCCCAAATCACCCCGAGGCTCTCAGGACCTCAACCAAAGGTACGAACTAGTCATATACTACCTTCCAAACTTGTACCAATCTTCAAAACACCTAAAACAACATCGAAACATCAAATTAACCACAAATTCAAGCCTAAGAACTCTAAAAACTTCCAAGTTCCGCTTTTGATAAAAAAGTCTATCAAACCTCGTCCGAATGACCTCAAATTTTACAAACACATCCCATATGACACAACTGACCTACTGCAACTCCCGGAATTCCATTCCGACCCCGATATCAAAATCTCCCCTATCAACCGAAAAACGCCAAAAATCCATTTTCGCCATTTCAAGCCTAAATCTACTCCGGACCTCCAAAACACATTCCGAGCACGCTCCTAAGTTCCAAATCATCTCCGAAGCTATCCGAATTATAAAAACCAAATTTTGAGATCGTTTTCTCCCAAGTCAACTTCCGATTGACTTTTCCAACTAAAGACCAACTTAAGAGACTAAGTGTCTCAAACTTTCCCAAAACTATTCCGGATTCGAACCGACTAACCCGATACCACATAATGCAGATGATCAAAGTATGAAGAAGCAGAAATGGGGAAAACGGGGCGGTAACTCATGAAACGACCGGCAGGGTCGTTACAATACAATTCCTATCGCTTGATTCCTATTTTGAATGTATCCTTGAAGCTTTTGTGAACTAACATGTTATTACTCATTTCCTTGTGTGTTTTTGATATTATTCCTAAAGCTCTATACTTCCTGGCATCCGAACTTGTCTAATTTTTAATTCTGACTCTGTATGTCTCAAGCATGTTTGCCCTAGCGTGTGTTCGTATACATTTGACCTGTTATTCTCCTTGAATTTGTCCCTACTTTTTTCTGCATCCTTACGACAGACCAGCTCATGTGTTCTAAATGTTTAAATGACCAATTCCTAATTATGATGTCATACAATTGTGAGCTTTAATTTGTGTCCATGTTTAGTTCAATTCTGTGTTGCTTAATACTATTTATAGTCTATAAGTTGAAATTCAATTTCCAGCCTTTATGTGGAAATCTAGTCCTTTATGTGCCCTTGACTTTTGAGAGTTCTGGCTTACTAAACCTGTTTAGTCTACTATGAGTATGTTGATGTTTGCTGTTTGCTTTCCCTGCCCTGTCTTGGATTGTTATGTTGGCCGAACTCATGCCTAGGAAGTCCATGCTTAACTTGTTACTCTTCTGATCATGCTATTCATGAGGACCTGTTATTATGTGTTTGTGAACCTATTGTGTATTTGCTAACTTGCTCAATCCTTCATTCCTGAGTACCAGTTAAGACCCTAGGAATAAATCTTACAATTGACATTCTTTCACCACACATGGCCAAATAATATTAGATTTGATGATTATTTTCTTTTACTGCTGAAGTTTGATATTGTCTCTATACTTTGATTAATGTTCAGTATGAAAACTTTCTCCATTTAAGTAATTACTCAACCATGAACCTATATTGTCAGTCCTTATGTTAAAACTACTCTATTAAGGTTGCTTTATGTTGATCCTTTAACTTTCATAATTAGATCACCTGCTTGAAAATTGTCTTAAGCTGTTTTTGGACCATGTTAGTGTTTGAAACTTCTTTGGAAAGAGTCTGCTATCCTATGATGATCAATCACGTCCCCTAAACCTTTAAAATGCAAACATGAACTTGCCTTATATGTGTTCTGCCATCATGTCACGTGAATATGTTTATGTGACTTAGTGATAATTAGCTTTACATCCTAAGAACTAAGTGTATGGACTTTATGCTCCATTTAATTAATTCAACATATAGTCTGTTGTTTATGTGATCATGTGTGAGTCATTCGTTTGGGCTCAGTGTTTGGTTCTGTGTGATGTCGGGTTTGGCTGTTGGATTAGGACTTACTATACTGGTCTTATGAGCTGGGGATTTGAGTCTACTGGTCATATGAAAGGGAGTCGTTGAAGGCCCAGAAAAACACTGGGTTATTTTGTACTGGGCCTATCGTTGGGCCTATAATTATCTCCTTCTATAACTGTTCATATTTGGTTTGTATTATTCCATTCGGGCTGTAATAACTTATAATAACAAATAACGGGGAAATTATTAAAAAGGGGTTGGGGTATTCTAATACTTGCATGAATGGGTAGAAAACATGTCTATAGGGTGTATGCATTCTATTTGCTATTGCGTTCAACATGCATTTATGTTATTTCGTTCAGTGTGTTGCACAGTAATAGAAATCATGCCTGTAGAAATTGTGCACACACTTCACTCAACCTGTCCAAACCATATTTAAGTATTTGCTATACATGTTTCTAGGTTTACTGTTGTTCACACTTAGACAACATGCCTATAGGATAAATAACACATATTTTGTTATTGTCCATCTAGATACCATGTCTATAGGGTTTCAATTTATCAATCAATCAATTATTTCTATTGCTCTTAGCACGCCGCTCCTTTAGAAATCATGACTAAAGGATTCTACTCAATTAATCAATCAATTTGTTATTTCATCGCGTTGCCACACTTAGATGACGTGGCTGTAAGGATAAAATATATAAAATTAGTTTCAACTATTAGAAATCACGTCCATAGAACACTGTCATCTTTTTGAGAAGCACCCTTATAAAATCAACACTAGTAATCTGGTAGTTTAGATCGCTTGACTGCCTCATTGCGTAAACATTTAGAAATCATGCTTATAGGACATGCAATGCTTTAATCTGCCTATATGCTTCGATACTGCCTTGATGATATTGATTAGAATCACATAGGAACCACGCCTATAGGATTTAACAACTCAAGTATGTCTTAATTCTGAAACTGTCTACTGCATAAATAGAAATCTGATCGCATACTTTTTGTGCTTATGTATGGAGGCTAACTTGAGCCTTTCATTGCTATTATGTGCAGTCCTACCTATTTTGAACGTTGCCTAGTTTTACCATTTTGAGCACCTTAAGTAAAGTCTAGAACTGTGAGGCCCGTGAAAGATTTTTACTCTAAACTCGAGAGCTCGTAGTGCCATGTTAGGAATACGTGTTGGAAATTTGTAAAAATTCTTCGCGGCGAGCTTGCGAGCCACGGTGCGGACCCTTTGGACTGATCTATGCATTAAAAAGTCAAGAAATAATGTTTTTCGGAAAAGTGCAATTCTGCGGTCGAGAGTGCGGTCGCATAACAGCTATGCGGACCGCATACTCGTCGCAGAGTGAAACAGTGTGTTGGTCAATTTAAGGTCAACTATGCGGCCAAATATGTGATCGCATAATTGATATGCGGGCCGCATAGTCATCGCATAATCCCCTTGAGATTTTGTAAAGGCCAGTTCTACGGTGCATTATGCGACCGCAGAACGGGTATACGGACCGCATTTCTGCCGCATACCCAGACAGTGTGTCTAGGTTTGGGAACATTTTTGCGGTCCATTATGCGGACCGCATATCAACTTTGCGATCGCAGATCTGAGTCGGGCCCCTATTTTCTAATTTTTAAAACCCGACCCCATCCCATTAAAAACACCCCAATAGATCTTTTTTTCTGTTACTTTCACGATATAGAGAGAGAGATAGGGAGTCCTAGAGTGAGAGGGAGTGACCTTCATCAAGTCCTCTCTAAATCTTTGCCCCAAATCCTTGAAGATTATCGAGTAAATCAGCTAGGTTTTCATCCTAAGAGGTAAGAACTTGTGCCCTAATCTATAATTTTGAAATTTTATCTAAAAATGATTAATCAAGGGTGACTTCATGGGTATCGGAATTAACTATCTTGCATGCATGAGTGTCAATGGGGTATGGGAAGATTGCGAGTTAAAAAGATGGTAATTGGGGATAGAAAGTGATAAAAATCTCCCACAAAAGGATCCAAAAACTACAATGTACACCTAGTGTTCGACAATATGCTCAAATAAGCGAGAATCTTAGTCATATCTCTAATTCTTGGATAAATTCGTGGTTCTCATAAATTAGATCGAAGTTGCTAGGGAATTCCAGAATTTTTTCGTAAGGAAATTAAGGGAGGCTCCATTAAGGTATGTATGGCTAACCCCTTTCTTTTTAGTGTTGATTCTTAGTGTTCAAATGGTTGGCTTGAGTTTCAAATTGGTCCTACTTGATTAATTGCATTGATGTGTTGGGTGATGGACTTTCGTCCCAAATTGTTCTATGTGTTTATTTTGAAATTATGATAATTGAAGAGGTGATCATATCCTTCAAGTGTTTGTTATTTTCTTACGTGTGTGCATGCCTTGTGTGACAGCCCTTATCAAATGGATGATAGAATTACATGAACAAATTAACAAAGGGAAGACTTGTGTTGTATTGATGTATCCAAGTGCCAAGAAATAAATAAATGAAAAGAGGTGTTGTACCATGTGTTGGAAAAAGATGGAAGGAAATGAGAACTAAGGAGTAATTAAAAGAAGTTATGTCCCAAGTGAGATGGCTTAGCCGATCGGGCCGAGATCGGACGCCATGTTGTACACATGGTGGCATATATATTGGATTTCGGAATATTATTGTGAATATGGATATGTCTCACTTGGGATGGCTTAGCCGGTCGGGCCGAGACCGAACTCCGTGTAAAAACTCCACGGTGGCATTATATTTTAAGATGTGGTATTTGGCACTAAAGAACATTAACCTAAAGGAACGGAAAGACTTAACCAGAATCATGTGAACCTTATTTGGTGCTCCTCCTTGTAATCCTGTGATGTGCTTGTTGATGATATAACTGTCTTCTATTTGCTCATTTTTCATCCTATTAAGAATTGTGTTTGCCTTACATACTAGTACTATTCGACAGTACTAACGTCCCTTTTGCCGGGGGCGCTACATCTTTGAATAGATGTAGGTGGTTCCGTTGCTGATAGTGTCGATCGCAGATAATGGTGCTCTCTTGTTCTCTTCACAGCTGTCTTGGTGAGCCCCCATTCCTCCCAGGGGTTTGTAGTTCTTCTTTTGTGTAAATTGTCACATTTTGAGGTATGGCCGGGGCCTTGTTGCCGGCATCATCATTTTGGTCTCCTGTATCCTTAGAGGCTCCGTAGACATTTATGTGGGTCATGTATGGGTGCCGGTGTGGTCATAGGATCACGTTGTATTTTGAAACTTTTCGTTCCTAGATCGTCAACTGTATGTACTTTTGGGAACTTAACTATGGCATGTGGTATTTTAAGTAAGAATTTAACTAGCAATGCTTATGCGTTTATACAACAACTCTCCCTCGCATGTTTAACAATTGGTAATGCATAAATTCTTCGGGTATAGGATGAGTCGGGAAGGAAAGGCTAGGTAGGCTTGCTCGACCGGGTTCCCTCGGTCGTGCGCCGGTCGCGCTCCCCAAGGTTTGGGGCGTGACAAGAACTACCCAAATAGTAGGTCCAAATCCTCTTGGACCATAGGCATGGACGGGTAATGCACGCATAGGATACGTCTTAGCATTGAATTAGAGTGCCTTTAAGTAACAACTTTAACATAGTAATCGATAGCAGGAGATGATAGTCTGTGCCCGCTTCATAATATGAGCAACCCCTACCTTAAGGGAGTTGCGAAGTATTATTTATGTTGCACATGGAGATCATTTAGGCTAAAACAATTTAGCCCCCCTTCCTTTATATGCTAGTTGTTCATTTATGTACCCTTGTAATCTTTAAGATTTGTACAGATCATTTATACAGCGTAATTCTTATGTGTTATGTTATAGTAGTGTCACGACCTAAAATCCACTAAGGGTCGTGATGGCGCCGGACACCACTGTCAGACAGGCCAACACCAAGAAGTTAATTAAATTCTCATTTTAGTATTTATTAAAATCATTCCTTTTACACATAAAAAAATAAAATAATGAAATTCACTGAAATAAGATAATGTCTTTAACAAACTTAATATTGAATAATCCCATAATCATCCCAGAACCCGGTGTCACAAGTGCATGAGCTATTTGTAGGAAATCAAATGAAGTACAATAACTGTCCGGAATATAAATTGGACAGAAGGTAAATACTATACACTGAAAGAGACTATGCCGGCTGCGGGCCGCCTCGAGAGATGCAGCTCACCTAAGTCTCCGTATCATCCATGCTGCCACGCCCATTAGGATCCTAGAGGTACATGTGCCTGTGCAAACAAAAATGCATATCAAGTGTAGCATGAGTACAAAAACAACGTATACTCAATAAGTATCCCGTCTAATCTCAAAGAAGTAGAGACGAGAGGTCAACTTCGACACTTACTAGTGTTCCAATAATAATATACCAATAATATAGTAAATCGAGGATTTTCATAAAAAGGGCTGTAACTCAATAGCATGAGGCAAGTAAATAATTCTTTCTTTTATAGGAAATTCCCAAATTCATTTTCGTTATTTATACATTTATCTCAGGCGAAGGAGAAACAAATATCAAAATCAATGAATTTCAAGGCAAGCAATACAAGTATGCGCAAATCATGCCGAGGTCATACGACCTGATCAGACAATATTTAAACTGTCCACTGTCAGAGGGTTGAATAGCGAACCATAGATGCATCTATTTAATCTACCGAGGCGTTCAGCCCGTTCCATAATAGATAAACACATTCAAACAGTCAAATCAAGAATTCATCAAGGAGCAATTATTCAAGAAAAGGCAAGTTTCTCTTTTAAAAGTCAAGAAATGATGTCTATCTTTTTAGATATTTATTTATATATTCGATATGTTTTAAACATTTTTAAATTGACAACAAGGTCGCAAACATTACAAGTAAAGCATGCTTTTGGGCCCTAGACTACTCGAACTTAGGCATAATAGTAGCTACGCACGGACTCTCGTCACCTCGTGCGTACGTAGTCCCCACAAATAGGAGCACATAACCAATTAACTCACCTATGGGGACAATTCCCTCTTACAAGGTTAGAAAGGGACTCACCTCGCTCCGAAGTTCCATAACCAGCATTCCACGCCCTTCCTAAGACTCAAGTCGTTGCATAATGCTCCAAAACTAGCCAATAATTATGCAAACCCATTAATATATGTTCTATTACTCATAATAAACCAATTTATAACAATTTCAAACCCCGATCGAAAAGCTGACAAAATCGCCCTCGGGCCCACGTGCCCGGATTCCGAAATTTTTATTTGCCCACAACCCCACGAACTCAAATATATAATTTACTTTCAATTTCATGTCCAAAGTCAAGGTCAAAATCCAAGAATACCAAATTTCTAGGTTTTCCTCAAAACCCCAACTTTCTACTAATTTCCATACCTAAATCCGTATCTAAATCATGTATTTAACTTGTAATGAGTGGGAACAACTTACCTTGTGATACATGAAGAACACCTCCCCTTGAAGCTCTTCAAAATCGTCCACACCAAATGAAATGGAAGAAAATTTCCTGATTTTAAAAGAACACACTGCCTCCAGCATTTCCGCACATGCGGCCCCACTACCGCATCTGCGGTTCTTCACCAGGCTGCCTTTTCTGCTTCTGCGCCTCCCACGGCCGCTTCTGCGACTCCGCACCTGCGGCCCAAGCCTCGCAGGTGCGGTTACACCAGAAGGTAGTTGTTTTGCTTCATCTTCATATTCCAAAAGTGATCCGTTAGCCATGTGGAATCCACCCGAGGCCCCCGAGACCCCATCCAACCATACCAACCAATCCAAAAACATAATGCGGACCTGCTCGAGGCCTCAAATCACATCAAACAATGCTTAAACCATGAATCACCCTCCAACCCAAGCTTAATGAATTTTAGAACTTCAAACTTCAATATTTGATGCCGAAACCTATCAAACCGCGTCCAATTGACCTCAAATTTTGCACACAAGTCATATTTGACATAACGGACCTACTCCACCTCCCCGAATCGGAATCCGACCCCGATATTAAAAGGTCCACTTCCGATCAAACTTCTCAAAAACCTCCAAATTTCTAACTTTCGCCAAATGACTCCAAAATGACCTACGGACCTCCAATCCACTTATGATCGTGCTCCCAATACCAGAATCACCATACGGAGCTATTCCAAGACTCGGAATCCCAAACGGACATCGATAACACTGAAATGCACTTCAATCCAAACTTATGAAATTCTTCCAAAATGCTAACTTCCACAATAGGCGCCGAAATGCTCCCGGTTCATTCAAAACCCGATCCGAATATATGCCCAAGTCCAAAATCATCAAACAAACCTACTGGAACCTTCAAGTCCCGATTCTGAGGTCATTTACTCAAAAATCCAATCCTTGCCAATTCCTCCAACTTAAAGCTTCCGAAATGCAAATTCTCGTTCCAATTCAACTCCGAACTTCCCGGAAGTCAATTCCGACTATGCGTACAAGTCATAATACCTGATGTGAAGCTGCTCATGGCCTCAAACTGCCAAACGGCGTGCTAGAGCTCAAAACGACCGGTCAGGTCGTTACATTCTCTCCCACTTAAACATATGTTCATCCTCGAACGTGTTGAGAACTACACTGGAGTAGTCTAAAATTACTGTTTAACACCTCGTGCACCTACTCGTGCTACCAGAACTCAGTTGAGCACATTAGCTCGATCAAATCTGAAGATATCCTCTTTCATTTAGGCAAATAAGCCTTAGAGCCCAGTTCCAACATCCGAAATTCTCTGCCAGGCCTGCTTCCGACCTACGAATACCGTATCAATCGCTACACGATGTACCAGAACCTGCCTGACTGCATACGTTTGCTGAATTCTCACCATGCACCACATCATTCACGGACCATAATAACCTTCTCTGATCATAATAACCGACATTCTCGGATCCAATGCTCACAATGCACCTCATGACATATATAAATCTTTTCCCAACTTGTACAATACCGCCACGATGGAAGAGACATGTAGAAATTCATAACCAACTGCCGAGTGAACAAATCATTGAGGCTATACTCCTGACAAGAACCATTACCTCATTCCGAACCAAATAATGGTATTTGCTCTTTAATATACTTCATATAAACCGATCGCACTGATCCTAGATCCATTAATCTCGTCTTACCTAGTACGAGTTGCTCAGGCAATAAGCCACTCCAAACATGACCAAATGTCTCATATGATGCCACAATGTGCCAATAGGCTACCAACTCAAACGTGATACATAAGGAAAACGAACTCTGGAAGGGACTACTCAACCCACAAAACTAATTAGAACACCGAGAAGGTGCCATAAACCTTCCTCAGAAAAATGGGAAACAAAGCATACAAAATATAATATAAGGGACTGTACTCAACATCACACTGTTGCGGCGTGCAACCCGATCCAAATAACACACTCGTGGTGGCGTACCACCCAATCCACACATAGAACTCTCATAAGGTGATACACACCGAGCTAAATTGCTCATTACTACTAAATACCGAATATTGGCCACAAGCGCGCTAAGTGCATAATACCATCCTTGGGAAGACAGATAGAGCCGTACGCTACAAAACTCAAGCACAACTGAGGTGCGATATATGATCTGAATCTCAAGAGGCATCCTTTTCCCATAACACGCAAGAACAACCATCACAAACAGAACAAACTCCCACAGTCCACAACCAAATGAACTGTGCGCCCTCCGGGCATAAATTCTCAAATTAGCTCTATTACCACAATCTTCACACTTGGTTTAAATCATCAATCAATCAAGTGACTACATGTCACACTTATACAATCTTCCCGTGAGATACACTCCCACGACCTTCTGCGCCAGATAGCAAGTCTGCACATTCATACTACCGGCGCACTAACCCTGTAAGGCATAACAAGTATCTTTAACCAAGATGTAAAGCCTCCTACAGAAACACCGATTCAGGTGATGCTGAAGACAATACCAGCTTACTCTAAACATCCCAATCCTTTTCCTGCTCAACCGAGCTCGTGACATCCTTGCCAACACCGAACCGCAACCTTGATCCTCACTTCCAAATTTCATACCGCTCACTGTGCCTAACATGCCGATATGCAATAGCACTAGAATTTCATCATAACTCCTGAACCACTAATAGGGTAAACACTCCATCATATAAAAACTTTTTAGTTAACTCATTCCGAGAGAACCATAGCAACTCACGAGTGGTTTTTCGTAACCGCAGAATATGCAAATCCTCAAGCGGTAGTCTAAACCACCACAACCCTTCCGGGATCCGCCTACACATTCCAGGCTAAGCTACTTGAATACTTCCAAATAGAATCAATTACGGCAGCCGTGAAAGCTCGCACGTACCGTCACAAATCACATGCATAGCTTATTCACGCTGAAGAAACTTATCACCGCCGCCATTGTGCCAATTCAACCATGGCTAACCAATCTAACTCCTTCTAATTCATCCTTAACTTTCCTTAGAGATAATAATGACTCCATTCAACCCATAAAGAACTCAATCCGCACTCATCCCGAGTGGCCTTGTATCACGAGACCATGCTGTCTCAAATCCCACGAACCATCTCATACTTTCCTTGTGTGCACATTCGCATCCTCAGCTGGTACGCCCATTCTGATAACTTCTATACGAATACGAAGTCATTTCCTGTCATTATTCCAAATGTTATACTGCAAGTCGAAAATAGCATAGAACATCCCGAGACTCTTATCATAATCTGCCACAAAAGCTCGATTCTTAACCATACCGCGAGCTTGAAATCTTTAGGCACTACATTTTAACCTTTGAATTCACTAGGACCGTTGTTGAGAGTCACCAACTATGGCTTGGTCCCGAATATAATCAACTCCAAGGCTCTGCTGGCACATGAACACCCATCTCAATGAAGCACCCGACTGAATTTCTTCCTTTGTAAATCACCTCTGTACGTAGCATAAATCCTGAATTTTCCCAAAGCCTGATCATGAGTCAATAAGGCCAACTATAGCACACCTTTATCAATTTTTTTGTTCAAATTACCACTCATGTTCTTTTCCCTTAGCTGAAATAACTTACCAATACGCCGATAACCCGAAACCTCACAAGAAGATAACCATGCAACCCAATCATAGGCGGTCGGACTCTCCCACTTAGCTTGAAGCCACCATTGCACAACTCTGGAACCCATCAAGATTCTTTCTTCAGCATTGACAAGATTTTGCACCACCAACTCGTCAGATCCCTCTAAATCCTTCTGTTTGACCTTCCATGAACACTTTGAATCACTAACCACATTCACCTATTCGACCTCTTACCTTATAGCCGATAAAATTCTTCGCATAAGGTTCGTCAACACCACGCGACCGCTAACCTACTCATAGGAGATAACCCACCTGTGGAAATTACATGCCGACGTCTCCCAACGATGCTGTACTGCACAATTACTATGAAATCCAAAATCCCAATTTGAGCCCATGCTCGTTCTCTAGCTGTACAACCCCATTCACTCCTCATGATCATCAACTAACTGTGCAACAATACCTTCCAATCCAAAGTCATGTTGTATCCTTGTTCATATCAAGCAACTCCTTTCTGTTGTATCAAATCTTCCACTGTATACTAGCCAATATTTCAAATTAAGCCCGTAGTCCCAATCACCGTCCACTGAAATTCCCAAGTCATTCCAAACTTTCCTTAAGGTGTGTAGCTATCCTGCCGCTGAACCCATATGCTACTCTGCCACTCTCCCACTTTGGCCAAACCCCTCTTGTTTAAGAAACTACTCGACCTCCGCTTCTTACATCTGACTTCTAGAAATTTAACCACCGCATAACACTTCCCACATGTCCTTTCTCATCCTTTGCTGCTCAGCTGATGCCTTAGATCAAAACCTATCTCATTAGCACTTGAACAAACAGACCACTACTAACTTTAAACCTTTCCGAAGATCATCTTTCTCGAGCCGTCGACATTAGAAACACCGATTCAATCCTGAACCACTGCACCCTGCGATCTCTGACAGCCGCTTCTTCAATACTATCTCACAATGTCCTGCCCCAGAGGTGAATTGTAGAACATCATAACACTGGCGAACTTAACACATCCAATCGAGGATGACAACACCACGCCGTAGATGAAAATTCCACTACACTTGAAACCACTAAGTCTTGTTACTCTATCGACCCAAGCCTGAACGTCTACAGTCCGGTTGACCTTCCTCCGCCAAAAATACAATACCGAATCTTGGAATCATACACTGAGAAAACCTCCTTCCAAGTCATACACTGCTTCCACGCATGGACCAGCATCCTACCGTCACATCGATACCGTGTGATAACCATTCATGAGCGTCATATCAACCTGTGCATAGCCTCAAAGCTCTTAGAAGTACAACCACGGAGCTGAAATGACAGAATATCCTTCCGTAAGGCAACGACAATAGCTCCAAACAACCACGCATGGAGAAACATCCCGCGCCATATCTGTAGCACTATTAAATTACTCATTTCCCAATTAATAACCAGCGCTTCGCGTCATATAAGATTGAATGGAAAGGAAATGAAGGCATAAGCCTCAAAAGGATCAAATCACACAATGAGGAAATCAAGAAGGGAAGTGCTCCTAACAGCCCTGTAGCCTCTCGAAGATAGGTACGGACCTCTCTGTACCGATCCGCAAGACTCTACTAGACTCGCTCATGACTCGTGAGACCTAAGGGAACCTAGGGCTCTAATACCATGTTGACACGATCAAAAATCCACTAAGGGTCGTGATGGCGCCGGACACCACTGTCAGGCAGGCCAACACCAAGAAGTTAATTAAATTCCCATTTTAGTATTTATTGAAATCATTCCTTCCATACACAATAAATAAATAAATAATGAAATTCACTGAAATAAGATGATGTCTTTAACAAACTTAATATTGAATAATCCCATAATCATCCCAGAACCCAGTGTCACAAGTGCGTGAGCTATTTCTAGGAAATCAAATGAAGTACAATAAATGTCCGGAATACAAATTGGACAGAAGGTAAATACTATACATTGGAAGAGACTACGCCGGCTGCGGGTCCCCTCGAGAGAAGCAGCTCACCTAAGTCTCCGTATCATCCATGCTGCTACGCCCAATAGGCCGCTAGAGGTACATGTGCCTGTGCAACAAAAACGCACAGCAAGTGTAGCATGAGTACAAAAATCACGTGTACTCAGTAAGTATCCCGTCTAATCACAAAGAAGTAGAGACGAGAGGTCGACTTTGACACTTACTACTGGTCCAATAATAATATACCAATAATATAGTAAATTAAGGATTTTCATAAAGAGGGCTGTAACTCAATAGCATGGGGCAAGTAAACAATTCTTTCTTTTATAGGAAATACCCAAATTCATTTTCGTCATTTATACATTTATCTCAGGCTAGGGAGAAACAAATATCAACATCAATGAATTTCAAGGCAAGCAATACAAGCATGCACAAATCATGCCGAGGTCGTACGGCCCGATCCAACAATATTTAAACTGTGCACTGCTAGAGGGTCGAATGGCGCGAACCATAGATGCATCTATTTAATCTACCGAGGCGTTCGGCCCGTTACATAATAGATAAATACATTCAAACAGTCAAATCAAGAATTCATCAAGGAGCAATTATTCAGGAAAAGGAAAGTTTCTCTTTTAAAAGTCAAGAAATGATGTCTAGACTTTTAGAAATTTATTTATACGTTCGATATGTGTCACGACCCGGATTTCCCACCCTCGGGAGTCGTGATGGCACCTACAAATGTGAGCTAGGCAAGCCATTCCTTGAACTAATTACTTTATTATCCAATTATTTCCTTTTAAAAATTTTAAAGCAATAACGTATAAACAACAGAAAATTTAGATTAAGCGGAAGAAAACAATACAATCTCTGAAATCTGTATCTATTACAACTACTTATGCCTTAATCACCCAAAACCTGGTTTCACAGTGTCACAGACGATCTAAGAGTGCTAAATACAATGTCTGAAAATAAAAGATATACTGTCTCAGAATCAATGAGATGAAACAGGAAATAAGTGATAGAGGAGACGCCAGGGCCTGCGGACGCCTGCAGGTCTACCTTGGATCTCCGCGTGGCCTGAAGGTAACCACTCAATCTACGGTCGAAAGTCAATAGCACAGGAATCTGCACAAAAGAGTACAGAGTGTAGTATCAGCACAACCGACCCCATGTGCTGGTAAGTGCCTAGCCTAACCTCGGCGAAGTAGTGACGAGGCTAGGACCAGACTACCAAATAAACCTGTGCAGTTATATAATATATAGCGGAAAGTAAAAGAGAAATAAACAAGTAAATATGGGAGGGGGAAAGCATGCTTCGGGGAATAGCAGGTAAAACAGCATATAAAGAGAATTATAAAGGAACCAAAATTCAACTACTAACAAGGATAAGGAAAACAAAGACAGAATTCACTTTCATTTCTCATCTTGTTGCAGGCGTGCAACCCGCTCCCATTTCACGTATCTCGTTGCAGGCGTGCAACCCGATCCCATTTCATATATCTCATCGCAGGCGTGCCACCCGCTCCCATTTCATTAATCTCGTGGCAGGCGTGTCACCCGCTCCCAATTCATTTATCTCGTGGCAGGCGTGCCACCCGCTCCTATTTCATTTATCTCGTGGCAGGCATGCCACCCGCTCCCATTTCATTTATCTCGTGGCAGGCGTGCCACCCACTCCCATTTATTTATCTCGTGGCAGGCGTGCCACCCGCTCCCATTTAAGTTATCTTGCGGCAAGCGTGCAACCCGATCCCAGTTACAAATCAACAACAACCACAAAGAATCCCGGTAAGGGAACAAGAACAATATAACAACATCCCCACAAGGGAACAAGAGCAATATAACAACATCCCGGCAAGGGAACAATAATATTTCAACAACATCCCGACAAGGGAACAATAATATCAAAACAAACATCCCGGCAAGGGAACAATGATGATAGTAACATGTGAGGCACAATAAACTACAACGGAGTCATAACAATTATAATACAAGACTCACGGGCATGCTTGACACCGACGTATAGATACTCGTCACCATGCCTATACGTCGTACTCCACAATTTACACGTAGCAAATAAGACACGACTCTTAATCCCTCAAGCTAAGGTTAGACCAAACACTTACCTCGAACTTCCACGGCCAACTCAAACCTCAAACACCGCTTTTCCTTTTGAATTCGGCTCCAAGTCAATTGTATCTAGATATAATCAACTTAATAACATCAATAAACGCTAAACAATTCAATTCCAATGCTTAATTATAGCTTTCCCATCATTCTTCCCAAAAAGTCAAAAATTGACCCCGGGCCTGCTTGGTCAAAACACGAGGTTTGAATTAGTTCCAAAATTCGACCCCAAAACGAGGCCCAAATCCTAAATATACAAAAAGCCCTAACTCTACCCAAATCCCTATTTTTCTACCCTTAAAGACATGATTTAAGCCTAGAAATCTAATGGGTGTTAATGGAAATTGAAGAAAATGAGTCTAAGATTACATAGCTATGAATTTTTGGTGAAGTTCCCCTTCAAAAATCGCCCAATTTAGAGTTTGGAAGAAAAAGTTATAAAAATTATGAAGACTCCCGTTTCTGCTACTGCTTTAAGTGACTGGGCAAAAATACACTACGCGATCGCGAACAGGCCTATGCGATCGCATAGGTTTCACTTTCCTGACCTACGCATTCGCGAGCTAGGGGTCGCGTTCGCATAGGGTTAAAACTACCCAGCCCTCAGGCCCCTTCCTACTCTACGCGTTCGCGATGCAACTGAGCTCAACCAGAACTCACACTTCAAAAACTTCGCGTACAACTGACTGTCCCTCAGAGTCTGAAGAACCACTCTAAGATGCTGCTCATGCTCCTCCCGGCTGCGGGGAATATATCAAAANCTCCCCCGATCGAGATATCCCCCGTTTCACCCAAGAAAGATAAATTTAATCATCAAAAATTTGGAGCGTGAAGTGCAATTAGATCCATTTTTGAGGGGATTCATATTACTATTATCAATTAGAATAATTCAATTAGAATAATTTATGGTTGGCTTGGTTGGACTAAAAAAATGAAGTATCCAGGCTCCGTTTAGAAAAAACCCAATTGGATTGGTAAGATATCTATGATTGCTATTCCATATTTTTCTTTGTAAAGAGATCCTAATTGTCAAGCAAAGTTATCTCAACTCTAAGAGATACTTGTATAAAAGTGAATTGAAAATACCTTCAAATTGGTACTTATCCTTGCCATAATACCACAGTCCTCAACCAAGACTCACCACACGAGACCCTAGCATAAACCACACTGCCATAAGGCTCATAAGCCGTTGAATGCTCTCTAATCACCCCAAAAGTACCACAACCGAGATACCCACTCTGAAGAGACCCTCTGCGAATCTAAAGCCATTACCTTCGCCTTCCTGATATTGGTATGTAGAATCCATAATGATGCAGAAATGCCACAAGTCCTGTCATCCTCCAATATAAACCTCAGTTTCTAGCCAAATACCCAACTTGAAAATTTCTAATTATTACATGTATAATCTTGAACCCATTAGAACCATTCTCGAGAGTCATCCATTCTGCTCAAACCTCAATTAGACTGATCAAACGGACCGGACGACCTATGCTCCATTAGCACTCCAACACCGCAGAGAGTAACCCCACCTTAATGCAACCAAATAAATTCCTGCTCCATATACATTACATCCTTCACCAATAAATACTCAAGTCATTCCATAATTCTTATACACCCTTAAAGCATAACACAACCCCTATCCAAAATTCCCTTTGTTTGGGTCATTCATGATCTCAGCCTCTGTAAGCCATATCTGATTCGCCAGTATGCCTCCAACTGGAACCAACATAGCACATAACCGTGCAGTCAACTGATCAATAGCGGACTCCCCCCACTTGGCTCGAAGCCATGGACAACACACACAATAACTCATAATGCCTATACTCTATTACTGCCATAATACCATAGTGAGATTAAACTCAATCCTTCATAAGCTCGTGCAACATAGACCATCTAGTATTTCAAATCATTTGCAAACCTCGCGTTCACCCTTGTAACCGTCAAGACAACTTTTCTACGCGATTCAAACTCAAACCGCAGCATGAATAATTCACTGATAAAAGAGGACTTACAAAAAACATCATAGGGACCACGCAACTTCAGAACACTCCACAGAGGATAATGCACTTGCTTAGCCTCAAACTGGCATCTCTCTATACTCTTCCATAATCATAACTATTACCCAATCACTTACCCTTCCTGAGTCTGAACTCATATCACGACATGAAATTTACTCCATTTCCCAACTAGACAACATGAAAAAAGATCCTTCATCATGCTCACAACTCGGGCTATACATCAAATCACGATAAAAAAATCAAGCACCGAATAGTTCTTACTACCCCCAGGCAGACCCTTCTCGCCTTATTCAAATATATATGAACACATCTCGCAGTCACATCATACTCATCACGTAGTTATCCATCCATCACTTCCCCTAATAGGGACACTATCGAACATATAAATCCAAAAACACGCGCTCAGAAAATCAACAGCTCAGGGCTCAAGCTACAAGCAAGGCCCGGCCTCAAGTCCTCCAGACTGACCCAACATCAACACACAGAAATCATATCTCGCCCCTTGATCAAGGAATCACAAGCCGTCGAGGCATAACTGATACCGAGCGCTCATGCGTTCATACGATCGCATGGAAGGAATTTCAAGAGTTACATTTCAAGCCAGATCAATGTCGCACGATAAGAATTCAAGAATGTGAAGTTTTCCTAAAGGTTCTGCAGCTTCCCAAGGATAAGTACAAACGTCTCCGTACCGATCTGCGAGACTCTACTAAACCTGCTCATGACTCGTGAGACCTATGTAACCTAGGCTCTGATACCAACTTGTCACGACCCAAAAACCGACCCGGTCGTGATGGAGCCTATCGTGAAACTAGGCCAGCCGACACAATTCCCGAATCAACCATTATTCAACAAAAGTCATTTTTTATATAATCTATTAATCAATAATCTCATAATATAAGTCTAAATGAGCCGTACGGAATAAATACATAAGCTCGACATCAGGGTGTCACTAGTCATGAGCATCTACTACAACTATCGAACAACATCAAGACCAATATGGCCGGGAAAATCACAAGAATACATTAAGGAAGAATAAGGAGGGAGAAAAGTAGGGCTGCGATCGCCAGGCATCTTACCTTGCTAACTTCGATGAACCCGCCACCGAGCTCAAAAAGACCTGAATCTGCACACAAGGTGCAGAAAGTAATGTGAGTATGCCAATATCGGGAAAATCCTTTGAAAAATATCTTTCTAACAGTTTCAGTAGAAGTTTAATGTAATTTGTAGTGGAAGTGATGAAAATAATAATCGGCCCCTCGGGCAAAACATAGTTCGTATACGGCCCCTCGGGCAAACAGAAATTTATAAACATCTCATAACTTAATAATCTGAGTGGAAGTAACAAAGCCAAATAAGTGACTAAATTCCGAACACCTCGTAAAAGCTCCAGTTTAAATGAAGGTTGTTTAAAACATTCGTTTAGCATTTTCGATAGAGGCTCAGTATAAAGATGAGTGAAAGCAGTAATTTAGTCAACATATTCAATAGAGACTCACTTTGAGGAGGAGTGAAAACAGTATTTCATAAACAAGCCCCTCAGGGAAAGCATCACTCGTATATGTGTGTGTATATATATATATATATATATACTCACTTTGAGGAGGAGTGAAAACAGTATTTCATAAACAAGCTCCTCAGGGAAAGCATCACTCGTATATATATATATATATATATATATATATATATATATATATATATATATATATATAGCCCCTCAGGCAAGCCTCTTAGTCACTCATGACTCAACTCTCAGCAATCAGCGCTCACACTCAGCACTCACGCTCAATAAGTACCATATAATAACCGTTGCGGCGTGCAGCCCGATCCATATGTATAGTCGAGTGCGCTCACTGGGGGTGTGCAGACTCCGGAGGGGCTCCTACAGCCCAAGCGCTATATCGCTGCGGCGTGCAGCCCGATCCATGTATCGCTGCGGCGTGCAACCGATCCATATATATATATATATATATATTGCTGCGGCGTGCAGCCCGATCCATATATATATAATCCTCACAACCAGGACCCCGGCCTCTATCAGTCATTAACCTCACAATCAAACCCTCGGTCTTTCTCAGTCATTAACCTCACAATCAGGCCTTCGGCCTCTCTCAGCCGTCAACCTCACAAGCCACTCGGACTATCAGTAAAACAGGCGTTCAGCTCAAAATATCATTTATAGTATCAAAATTGAGTAAATAAGGCTGAGTTAGGAAATCAATAAAAATACAGCATGACTGAGTACAATTAATAAGTCAAAACAGTGAGGAATAGTAGCTTTAAAGCCCTATAAGGGTCCAAAACAGTTGGCACGAGGCCCAAATATGGTATTCCGCCCAAAACATAGCAATATTTTCCAAACCGCAATGATATCAAAGAGTTTTCAATTAAATATGCGGTTTAACAGTCATACGGGACGGACTAAGTCACAATCCCCAACGGTGCACGACCCCACGCTCGTCATCTAACGTTTGCGTCACCTCAAAGTAGCACAACAATGTGAAATCCGGGGTTTCATACCCTCAGGACAGCATTTACAATCATTACTTATCTCGATCCGGTCCAAACTCTATCCCGCGATGTCTTTGCCCCTCGAATCGGCCTCCAATTGCTCCAAATCTAATCAAAATCAAATTCATACCGTCAAAATATGCCAAGGGGACAAACCCCACTCGAAAATAACCAATTCACACCAAAAATCCCAAATTGGCCAAACCCGACCCCCGGGCCCACGTCTCAATACGGTAAAAATCACATCAATAGAATTCTTACACTCTCACGAGTTCATATACATCAAGAACATCAAAATCGGACCTCAAATGGCCCTTCAAATCCCCAAAAGAAATTCTCAAACTTTTCTTCCATTTTTCCCCAACTCCCACTCTAATTTCTCAAATTGAATGATGAAATTCAAGACTAAATCATGGAATTAAACCAAATATGAGTGAAGAATACTTACCCTAGTTGCTCCACTGAAAATCTCCTCAAATTTCACCTTCTCCCGAGCTGTCTAATGGTTTTTGTGATATTGGACTTAAACCCTCGATTTTTAACTTAAACATTCTGCCCAGTTATTTCCTTCATCGCGATCGCGGAAATTGCCCCACGAACGCGAATCACAAAAAGGACTGCCCCTCATATCGACCTTACGTGATCGCGGAACAACACACGCGATCGTGAAGCACTTCCTAGCCAACTCACGCGATCGCGACCATCCCCACGCGATCTCATAGAACAATACTTTCCACTTCTCACCCAGTCACTTTCTTCTACGCGAACGCGGCCTTCCCACGCGTTCGCGAAGCACAACATCACAAGCGTACGCGATCCCGACCTCAACTCTATGGTCACATAGAGCAAATTCCACCTCTGCCCAACTAAGCCTACGCGATCGCGGACTCCTCTCCGCGATCACGAAGAACGAATCTTCTGCAACAGAAAACCCGCAAAAATCTGCTAACACTCAAAACCAAGAATTGGTCCGTTAACCACCCGAAATACACCCGAGGCCTTCCGTACCTCAACCAAACGTGCCAACATACCCTATAACATCATTCAAACTTTTTCCAACCTTCGAAACGCTCAAAACAACATCAAAACACCAAATTATCATCTAATTCCAGCCTAAGAATTCCAGAAACTTCCAAATTTCGCTTTCGATCAAAAAGTCTATCAAATCTCACCGAATGACCTCAAATTTTGCACATACGTCAAAAATGACACAACGGGCCTGCTCCAATTTCTAGAATTCCATTCTGACCCCTATATCAAAATCTCACCTATCAACCGGAAAACGCCAAAATTCCAATTTCGCCAATTCAAGCCTAAACCTTTCACGGACCTCCAAAATACATTCCAATTATGCTCCTAAGTCCCAAATCACCTAACGGAGCTAACCAAATCATAAAAATTCCAATCCAAGATCATATACTAACAAGTCAAAACTTGGTCAAACCTTTCAAATTTTAAGCTTCAAACTGAGAACTGCTCTTCCAAATTCATTCCGATCACCCTGAAAACCAAAACCAACGATTTACATAAGTCATAATACATCACACGGGTCTAGTCATGCCCGAGAACTGGCGAGTGAAGTGCAAATGTTCAAAACGACCGGCCGGGTCGTTACATTTTCTCCTACCGTTGATATTACTTTGTTATCTTTATGTTGATGGTCTATTATCGTATCCTGTTCAGTTTATTTGACCAGTAGGTGTCTTGACTGTTCCTCGTCACTACCCCACTGAGGTTACTCTTGATACTTACTGGGCATCGCCGTGGTGTGCTCATACTACACTTCTGTATATTTTTGTGTACAGATCCAGGTATTTTATCGGTAGTAGCTGTGCGGGTTGTTGCAGTGGAGACTCAAGATAAACCTGTTGTTGCGTTCACAGGCCTCGGAGTCACCTTCATTTGTACTTATTTCCATTTGTTCCTTTGTTTCGGGATAGTGATGTATTTTTTTGTATAACTACTCTTAGAAAAGTTTATGACTTGTACCACCGGTTTGGGAAATTGTAAATTTGCAGAGTTAATTGATTTAAAGTTAGTAAATGTCAAGGTTATCACAGTTAATGTTAGGCTTACCTAGTTTTGAGACTATGTGCCATCACGACTCCTTTGGAGGGATTTTGGGTCGTGACACTAAATCTACACACGATTACGAAATCAAAAGTTAAGGAATACCTCGAAATGGTTAAATCAAAGGAGAAAAGTGATGAACAAACTGTAATGAGTTCGGCGCCATGAACAGCAGTTTTACAGCTCAAAAAACGTTTGAAATCCCAGAGAATATTCACCCCATTGTGTTAGAGTTTTGAAATAGCTTTTGTAATACCTTTTCCTTATGATGTTTTCTTCTACTTTAAAGTTTTTCCGATTCCAGATCTGAAAACTTTTGAAGGAGTCCGTTTCTTTTTTCTTTTTTTTATTTTGTGTGTGCTATTAGTGAGTGAGATAAGAAAGGAGAAAGGGATGGCTAGGGTATAGTGGGGAAGGGATCTGATCTGTAGTGTAAATGAAGAGAGAATAAATAAGAAGGATAGGGAGGTGTCACGACCCGGATTTTCCCACCATCGGGGTCGTGATGGCGCCTACTCGTGGTAGCTAGGCAAGCCAACTCATTTACCTTCCCATCACTAAGCAATTATTTCTAACAGTTTATAGCATCAATGTAGAACATGAAATTTAATAATAATAATAGCGGAAGTCTAATTCATAAGTCTGAATCAAAACGCGGAATAGTCAACAATAGCCTCTACCCAAGATTTGGTGTCACATTACTCATGAACCACTAAGAATAAACTAAATACAAAGGTCTGAAAGAAATATAACAGCTGTCTGTCTCGAAAACAATGAGGCAACAGTCAAAAGGAAAATATAAAGAAGAGACGCCGGGCCTGCGGACGCCTGCAAGGCTACCTCAGTCTCGTGAATAGGAAAGTCTGCTCCCGAACTACTGCTGTTGCTGCTCCTCAAAACCTGGACCTGTGCAAAAATGCACAGAAGTGTAGCATTAGCACAACCGACCCCATGTGCTGGTAAGTGTCTAGCCTAACCCCGGCGAAGTAGTGACGAGGCTAGACTGGACATCACATAAACCTGTGCAGTTATAAATATACAGCAGGAATCGAATATCAAGTAATTAACAACAAGGGGAGGGAGACATGCTAAGGGGAGATACAATATTAACAGCAATCCAGAGTAACAACTAAAACAGCTTAGGTTCACAATGAACAAAAGAATCAATACTCAAATACAAACACATAGCCTCAATAACTGTTGCGGCGTGCAACCCGCTCCATAATTACTATTGTTGCGGCGTGCAACCCGCTCCACAAATACCACTGTTGCGGCGTGCAACCCGACCCATATCATTTATCATGTATCATTGTTGCGGCGCGCAACCCGATCCTCAATATCATTTATCATGTATCATTGTTGCGGCGCGCAACCCGATCCTCAATATCATTGTTGCGGCGCGCAACCCGATCCTCAGTATCATTCAACAGTCCGACTCCCCAAACAACAGTCACAATTAAGGGGCATAAAAAAATAAGTAAATATTTGACAAACATCCCGGCAAGGGAATAACCAACAACGCTTTCTCTTTCTTACTTTTCTTAACTTATAATTCACTCTACTATTTTGAGCCAACGCTCCGAAGAATCAAGTCATTTCGTATGATTTCAATATTCGTATCACAATTCGAGCCTATGCTCCCAGGAAAATCAAATGATCATATTACCGTTCATATGCTATTCACAACATATAGAAATCCTCCAATAAACACGGAGTTCACAACCAAGTCATGATAACCATGTTATAAGGACTCACGGTCATGCTAGACACCAATGTATAGATACTCGTCACCATGCCTATACATCGTACTCGATCACACAACAATTAGCAACAAGACTCAACTCCTATTCCCTCAAGCTAGGGTTAAACCAAACACTTACCTCAAAGCCTTGAAATCCGCTTAATCCTCAACTATTGCTTTACCTCGCGGTTCCACCTCCAATTCGCTCGAATCTAATCACAAATTGCTCAATTACTTTAATAAACATTATATGAATCAATTTGGATGCATAAAAAATGAGTTTCCCAAGTTTTCCCAAAAAATTCCAAAATCGCCCCCGGGCCCACGAGGTCAAAACTCGAGGTTCGAACCAAAATCCGGTTACCCATTCCCCCACGAGTTCAAATATATAATTTGTTTTGAAATCGGACCTTAAATCGAGGTCCAACTCCCCAATTTATGGAAAATCTAGGTTCCACGCAAAAACCCAATTTCACCCATGAAAATCCTTGATTTCAAGTGGAAAACATGATAATGATGTTAAAAGTTGAAAGAATTGAGTAAAAATCAACTTACAAATAATTTGGGATGAAGTTTGCTCTTGAAAAATTGCCTATGGTGTTTGGGTTTTGAAAGAATGGTGAAAAGTGATGAAAATTAGACTAAGTATCAAATTTGCTGGGCCTCGGATATGGGAATTGCGAACCATGGTTCGCAATTGCGAACAAAACAGGGCTGGGAATTGCGACATTCTTAGTTCGCATTTGCGAACCCATGTCTGGTGGCCAGGTTTCGCTTTTGCGAACATTCGATCGCATTTGCGAACAGGGCCACCTCGCATTTGCGAGCCAATGGATCGCATTTGCGATCCCAAGCCTTTTCCCCAGACTTTGCATTTGCGAAGTGTTGATCGCATTTGTGACAGTGCCCCATTTTCCCAGACTTCGCAATTGCGAAGAAATGCTTGCATTTGCGAGCTCGCAATTGCGAGTCTTCCCTTTGCATTTGCGAAAATTGCAGAAGCCAGCATACCAGATTTTTAAAACATGAGAAATGCAATCCGATGCCTATCCAAAACTCACCCGAGCCCTCGGGGCTCCAAACCAAATATGCATACAACCTCAAAAACATCATACGGACTTGCTCGTGCGATCAAATCGTCAAAATAACATCAAAATCATTGAATCAAGCCTCAAAACACATGATTTTTCTTCTAAACTTCATAAACTTTCAAACTTGGAACTTATAGTCCGAAACACGTCAAACGACGTCCGATTTCGACCAAACTTTACAGAAAGCGCTTAACACATATTTAAGACTTGTACCGGGCATCGGAACCAAAATAGGAGCCCAATACCATAGTCTTTTAATCAATTTTTATTTCCATTTTCCTTAATAATTTCAGAAAAATAATTTCACGGAAAAATTCATATCCCGGGCTCTAGGCCTCAGAATTCGATTCCGGGCACATGCGCGAGTCCCATATTTCTCTACGGACCTTCCGGGACCGTCCAATCTCGGGTCCGGGTCCGTTTACCAAAAATGTTGACCAAAATCAACTATAATCATATTAATATCAAAATTCTTCAAATTTTTCACGAAATTCACATATTTCAACATAACAGCTTTCCGACTACGCGCCCAGACTGCGCACGCAAATCGAGGCAAGTAAAAAAAATGAGGTTTTTAAAGCTTCGAAAGCACGGAATGGATGAGGAAATAGGTGATGACCCTTTGGGTAGAGCTCACTTTCTTCCTCGAAATCGGACTCTTCTTGACTTCCTTCCATACTCTGAAGTTGGTGGGCATAGTGCGCCTCAACCAATATTTTTATTTAATCTTCCAAAGTGCGGATATGTTCATCACTGTGAGTCAAATATTGTTTCAAGTCCTCGAGTGCAAAGTTTTGCTTCTCCTCATTTGCAAGAATGGTCTCCAACATGAGCATCATCTTCTCATTTTGAGCATTTGAGAGTTCTTCTTGGTTTTGATCAAGTGCCAAGAAAGGATTTTCGGCTTCCACATCTAAGGAAAATTCTTGGCTATCATTAACTTCCGAGGCTTTTGGACCTCTAAAGCTTCAAGCATTTCTCCCATTTGTGAGTGCAACCTTTCAAGTGCCAAGTCATTTTGGAGACTATTTTTCAAAAGCTCCTCCAAGGCACTTTGTTCTTTGTTTTCTCCTTCAATTAGGCATTCCAACATGAGCTTGAACTCTCCATTTTGACCATGCTCAACTTCTTCCACTTCCATAGCCCTATCATTTTCATCACAAAAAGTAGAGTCATCATAGCGGGGGCTTGGGGAAGGGAAGGACAAATAATCACAATCATCCCAATGACCATTTTGACGGCCACACTTATCACAAATACTCCACTCATGGGTTTGAGATTGGGCGCACAATCCACCCCCGGGAGAATTAAACAATTTTGCCATGAGTGTGGTCCTCCATAATAAGGACAAGGGTCATCAATGTATAAACAACTACCATCCGACCAATTTTCATTATATGATGCCATTTTTCAAAAATAAGAAAATAAACAAGAAACAAACAAGAAAAATAGACCAAGGTAAGAAAAATAATTACACATATATTCACAAGTTTGGACCAAAACACTTACGCTTATTTCTCAAACAACCGAAATTACACCAAATTGTTCCCTGGCAATGACGCCAATTTTGATGAGGTCCAAATCCACTACTAAAAAGTAAATGGACACGGTCGCATGCAATATAATTTACCCAACTATGAGTCGGGGTCGAATCCAACAGAGAACAATATGTAGGCGATTAGGAATGTAAGAGAATTATCACTTGTTATGCAATGAAAAACACTAAGAATAGATTTGAGAAAAGATTTATACCTAATTGCGGAAATGTAAACTAACCTAGAAAGCAAGTAAAATGATCAATGGCTACAAGGATGGATGCATTGGGAATTACACTCAAGTAACGATCCAATGTATTTCACGATTTTACAAATATGAGCGAGTTCATGTTAATTAGCTACGGGGAATAATTCTATATTAGCTTCTTCCAAAGACTAACAAGACTTCCTAATTAAATTATCCCTAAAACAATTAAGAGATTAAGCACACCCGGATATGGCTACAAGTAGTTCAATCCTATCCTTAGGTAGAATCTATAAAATGAGGGTTAAAGCCTCAAGTTCTTGTTAATTAATCTTTCCCAACTCCAAATAATCTTTCCCAAAATCAATTCGGAGTTAATGGGCGTGTCCTAGGGTTAGCTAATCCCTTTGGAAATATTAAAGAACAAGAATAATTAAAGAAACAATAACTCACTTCATAAAAGGATAAAAATCATTCAATACATAAGAACAACAAGGTATTTAATCCACACTTTAAATATGAATATTTCCATAAACAAGATTCAAGTGTTGGATAATATACTACACACTTAGATATACAATACAAAGCAAGAAAATGAAGAAATAAACATAAATGGGTAAGAAATTCTCAACCAAAAGCTTCAAATCTTCAAGACCAAAGTGTGTGTGCAAACCCTAGCTTCCAACCTTGTTCTCTCTAGTGTTTGGAACCGAAAATAAGCCAAAGATTTTTACAATGAGCTGGTTTGGGGTGAAAAATGTGAAATTCCAGAACTGCCTAGTTTTCTCGCCCAGTTCCTTCAATGCGTTCGCGACCACACCTTCGCGTTTGCGAAGGTTTGCTACCCTCAGCTTTCGCATTCGCGTTATGTCCTTCGCATTCACGAAGGTTTGGTTTCTGAATCTACGCGTTCGCGAAGGTCTAGCTTCCTGCTTCTTCCGTTCGCATTGTACCTTCGTGTTCGCGAAGAGTAAATCACTGGCAGGTTCCATTTTGTCCATTTTAGCTCCTTTTTAACTTGTTTTCACTTGGTTTCTTCACCATTACTTCTAAATCACATACAACCTGTAAAATAGAAGTAAATGACATTAAACACAATTTTATCACTCAAACATAGCAAAAATATAGGTTTAAAGACAAGATAAGTTTGTAAAATACCTACTTATCGACTGTAAAACAGAGTCAAACTTTCCTCGATTCGGAATTTTAAACCGTTGACTTGGGACACCAATAAACTATCCCAAGTGGCGACTCTGATTTTAGTATAAATAATCCCGTTTCGATTGTCACTTTAATTGGAAAAAATTCCCTTATACCCTCTTCCGGGGGTAGAAAAAGGAGGTGTGACAGCCAACAATGAAGGGCCTATGAAGGCGAAATAAAGTTGGAAAAGGTCAAGTCCAATGCGACTAGCCGTTGCAGCAAAGTTTGAGGAACCAAAAGTTCCCCAATGCTCCGAAGTTAAAAAAAAAGCCAGTCAGAAGTGAAAGGCCTACAAATGCAAAATTAAAGTCCAAAAGCTTGAGTCCCACGCGACCAATCGTCATGGAAAATTCTGGAAAATCCTGAGGTTCTCCAGGGTCAGAAATGCAATTGGTATTCAGGAAACAACCAGTTGCAGATGAAAGGGTCGAGATCAAGTGGCTGAAATAATCAAGGCCGCAAAACCAATCATCGTTTAAAACTGATAAATTGTTCTTTGTTTGAAAAAATAGGAAACAGGTGCAATCCAAATGCAACCTTGCAAGAAGCAGGTGCAACCAAAAAGAAACTACGCAAGGGCTAGAAACAGCTTTGCAGCAACATGGGAAGTCTCCTCCAAAATTCTTTCCCTCATTTACTCATTCTTTGAAATAAAAAAAGGAGAATAAATGATGATGAAAATTATTAAAAAAAAGAAAAGGAAGAAAATTCAAAATCATGGTAGTATAGGGTCTAATCCTTAGCTGCATTTTCCAACATAGGGTCTCCAATCCCTAGTTGAAGTTTTTTCTAGACATAGGGTCTCACTCCTTAGTCTCTTTTCTAACATAGAGTCTCCACTCCCTAGTTGATGATTTTCCAACATAGGGTCTCCAATCCCTAGTTGAAGTTTTTTCTAGACATAGGGTCTCACTCCTTAGTCTCTTTTCTAACATAGGGTCTCCACTCCCTAGTTGATGATTTTCCAACATAGGGTCTCCACTCCCTAGTTGATGATATTTAGACATAGGGTCTCCACTCACTAGTCGCTTTTCCAACATATGGTCTCCACTCCCTAGTTGATGATTTTCCAACATAGGGTCTCCACTCCCTAGTTGATGATTTCAGACATAGGGTCTCCACTCCCTAGTCTCTTTTCCAACGTAGGGTCTCCACTCCCTAGTCCGCTTTTCCAACATAGGGTCTTCACTCCCTAGTTGATTTTATTTTAGTCATAGGGTCTCCATTCCCTAGTTGATTTTATTTTAGACATAGGGTCTCCACTCCCTAGTCGTTTTTCCAACATAGGGTTTCCACTCCCTAGTTGATTTTATTTTAGACATAGGGTCTCCACTCCCTAGTCCTTTTCCAACATAGGGTCTCCACTCCCTAGTTTTTTTCATTTTAAACATAGGTCACCACTCCCTAGTCTCCTTTCACAGGGTACACCATTCTCTCCCTTTTTATTGATTTCAATAAAGTTGTATAGAGTTTTTTTACAAATAACTCATGAAATTTTCCTAGTGAAAACTGGGGCAGAAAAATTTCGTTCGTTTTTTTTTGGTGTTTGAGTAGGTTTTACCTCGAGGCACAAGATTCGAGAAGACCATAAGAATTCTCAATCCAAAATAAAGAAAAGAAAAAGGAAAGGAAGTGAACTCAAAGTGCAGAAGCGGAGAAAAGATATAGACTGCTCAAGACATGATTGAAGTCGCAGGCTTTTCATGTCTCGCCTTGATCCGAAAAGCTGAAGATGAATGAACTAGCACCTGTAGCTAGCAACCATCAAGATTTGGATCAGAGTCTGTGTGAAGAACCAGCCAAGACTCAAGATCAAGCTTTAGAAGACTTATAGATAGGAATCATGTAACTCGTAGCTGATAGGCTTAGTCTTTTTCATTTTTGACATTGGTGTAATATGGAGCTCAGCAAGCGGTAGCAGCAGCAACAATAGTGAAATCACAGTTTCTTGGTAGTCCCAGCTACCAAAACTTCCAGAACTACACTAAACTGATTCCTTTATAGCCAAGGATATGTAGGCAACCTCAGAAGTAAGGTTCGGTCAAACTTTTTCAAAACGCTTCCCATGGTGTATCAAACGGGCAAAAATTGCTCATAATTGCTCATATTATCTTTGCCCGAAAACTCTTCATGTTCTCGAGCGAAGAGGGGCAGCTGTAAGCACCTAATTTTTGCTCCATATTGGAATTGCTCCTAAAAATTCTAAAATAGTTTAGTCATGCATATTTAGAGTTGTTTTTAAACCATAAAAAATCATAAAAAATGGTTTCATTTTTTCATCTCATAGCATTTAGACCTTAATTGCTTTTAGGATTTAATTACATAAATTAAATGCATTATCAAACAAAAATCACCATAAATACAAGTCATTTTTACATTTTTAGTTTTTAGTTTTAATTTAGTAATTTCCTTTAGGAATTAATTTAGGTGCTTAATTAATCTGATTAGGATTTTTAATTAAAAGGGTAAAGAAAAACAAAGAAAGAATAAATAGTTTGTTTGGTCTTAGTTAAAATTGGGCCCAAAAGCCAAATCTAATTGGCCCAATTGCCAATTCTCGCCCAAGCCCACACCCAAATCGGCCCAACGCCCCCTTCAGACATGTAAACGACATCGTTTCGTCTCTTCCCCTCACCCATTTAAACCCACATTCCCTAAAAAACAGTAGAGATTCCCCCATTCTAACCTGACAGCCGCCTCCCCCCTCCCTTCCTAAAAAACCCTCATAGTCCTTCTTCTTTACTGAGCCACCGATTCAGATCTGATTCCTCCCATTTAGACAAGAAACCCTAGCCGCCAAAGCTTCCCAAAAACAAATCCCCAAGAGACCGAACCCTAACGACGGCTCCTCTCATCTTCAACAAGAGAGCGGACCTTCCCCCTTGAACCCTAGGAGCCGCCGCACACCCCCTCCTGTGACGACCCAAAGGGTCATCACCTATTTCCTCATCCATTCCGTGCTTTCGAGGCCGTAAGAACCTCATTTTTTTACTTGCCTCGATTTGCGTGCACAGTCCGGGCGCGTAGCCGGAAAGCTGTTATGTTGAAATATGTCAATTCCGTGAAAAATTTGAAGAATTTTGATATTAATATGATTATAATTATTTTTGGTCAAAATTTTTGGTAAATGGACCCGGACCCGGACCCGGACCCGAGATTGGACGGTCCCGGAAGGTCCGTAGAAAAATTGGGACTCGGGCATGTGCCCGGAATCGAATTCCGAGGCCTAGAGCCCGAGATATGAATTTTTCCGTGAAATTGTTTTTCTGAAATTATTAAGGAAAATAGAAATGAAAATTGATTAAAAGACTATGGTATCGGGCTCGTATTTTGGTTCCGACGCCCGGTACAAGTCTTAAATATGTGTTAAGCGCTTTCTGTAAAGTTTGGTCGAAATCGGACGTCGTTTGACGTGTTTCGGACTATAAGTTCCAAGTTTGAAAGTTTATGAAGTTTAGAAGAAAAATCATGTGTTTTGAGGCTTGATTCAATGATTTTGATGTTATTTTGGCGATTTGATCGCACGAGCAAGTCCGTAGGATGTTTTTGAGGTTGTATGCATGTTTGGTTTGGAGCCCCGAGGGCTCGGGTGAGTTTTGGATAGGCATCGGATTGCATTTCTCATGTTTTAAAAATCTGGTATGCTGGCTTCTGCAATTTTCGCAAATGCGAAGGGAAGACTCGCAATTGCGAAGTCTGGGAAAATGGGGCACTGTCGCAAATGCGATCAACACTTCGCAAATGCGAAGTCTGGGGAAAAGGCTTGGGATCGCAAATGCGATCCATTGGCTCGCAAATGCGAGGTGGCCCTGGTCGCAAATGCGATCGAATGTTCGCAAAAGCGAAACCTGGCCACCAGACATGGGTTCGCAAATGCGAACTAAGAATGTCGCAATTCCCAGCCCTGTTTTGTTCGCAATTGCGAACCATGGTTTGCAATTCCCATATCCGAGGCCCAGCAAATTTTATACTTAGTCGAATTTTCATCACTTTTCACCATTCTTTCAAAACCCAAACACCATAGGCGATTTTTCAAGAGCAAACTTCATCCCAAATCATTTGTAAGTTGATTTTTACTCAATTCTTTCAACTTTTAACATCATTAATCATGTTTTCCACTTGAAATCAAGGATTTTCATGGGTGAAATTGGGGTTTTTGGGTGGAAC
>NW_017671684.1:260600-264063 GCF_001879085.1 Nicotiana attenuata
GTTTGACGTGTTTCGGACTATAAGTTCCAAGTTTGAAAGTTTATGAAGTTTAGAAGAAAAATCATGTGTTTTGAGGCTTGATTCAATGATTTTGATGTTATTTTGGCGATTTGATCGCACGAGCAAGTCCGTAGGATGTTTTCGAGGTTGTGTACATGTTTGGTTTGGAGCCCCGAGAGCTGGGGTGAGTTTTGGATAGGCATCAGATTGCATTTCCTCATTTTTGAAAAGCCGGTATTCCCCAGTTCTGGTATCTTCGCATTTGCGAAGAAGTACTCGCAAATGCGAAGTCGCAAATGCGGCAACTCGATCGCAAATGCGAAGAAGGGGAAGTCTGGGCCGGATCGCAAATGCGATCATTCCTTCGCAAATGCGAAGAGGGGAAAATGGGCTGGGGTCGCAAAATGCGACGCCCATGCTCGCAAATGCGAGAGGGCCCAGATCGCAAAAGCGATCGATACTTCGCAAATGCGAAGTCTGTGCCCAGGCCCAGTGTTCGCAAATGCGAACCAAGGATCGCAAATCCCAGCCCTGTCTAGTTCGCAAATGCGAACGAAGGCTCGCAATTCCCATATCCGAGGCCCAGCAAATTTTATACTTAGTCGAATTTTCATCACTTTTTACCATTCTTTCAAAACCCAAACACCATAGGCGATTTTTCAAGAGCAAACTTCATCCCAAATCATTTGTAAGTTGATTTTCACTCAATTCTTTCAACTTTTAACATCATTAAATATGTTTTCCACTTGAAACCGAGGATTTTCATGGGTGAAATTGTGGTTTTTGGGTAGAACCTAGGTTTTTCCATAAATTGGGGAGTTGGACCTCGATTAGAGGTCCGTTTTCAAAACAATTTATATATTTGAACTCGTGGGGAATGGGTAACCGGATTTTGGTTCGAACCTCGAGTTTTGACCAGGTGGGCCCGGGGGCATTTTTGGAATTTTTGGGAAAAACTTGGAAAATTCATTTTTATGCATTCAAATTGTTTCATATGGTGTTTATTAAAGTAATTAAGCAATTTGTGATTAGATTTGAGCGAATTGGAGGTGGAACCGCGAGGTAAAGCGATAGTTGAGGATTAAGTGGATTTCAAGGCTTGAGGTAAGTGTTTGGTTTAACCCTAGCTTGAGGGAATAGGAGTTGAGTCTTGTTGCTAACTGCTATGTGATCGAGTACGATGTATAGGCATGGTGACGAGTATCTATACATTGGTGTCTAGCATGACCGTGAGTCCTTATAATGTGATTATCATGAACTTATTGTGTATTTCATGTTTATTGGAGTATTTCCATATATTGTGGATAACATGTGAATGGTGATATGATAATTTGATTCCTAGGAGCATTGGCTCGAACTGTGATATGAATATTGAAAGTATATGAAATGACTTGATTCATTGAGGAGCGTCGGCTCCAGTTGTAGAATGAATTGCGAAAGTATAAGTGATAATTGAACCTCTGGAGCATCTGCTCGAGTTGTGAAAAAGAATTGTGAAGTAAAAGGTGAGGATCGGGTTGCGCGCCGCAACAATGATACATGATAAATGATATGGGTCGGGTTGCACGCCACAACAGTGGTATTTGTGGAGCGGGTTGCACGCCGCAACAATAGTAATTATGGAGCGGGTTGCACGCCGCAACAGTTATTGAGGCTATGTGTTTGTATTTGAGTATTGATTCTTTGTTCATTGTGAACCTAAGCTGTTTTAGTTGTTACTCTGGATTGCTGTTAATATTGTATCTCCCCTTAGCATGTCTCCCTCCCCTTGTTGTTAATTGCTTGATATTCGATTCCCGCTGTATATTTATAACTGCACAGGTTTATGTGATGTCCAGTCTAGCCTCGTCACTACTTCGCCGGGGTTAGGCTAGACACTTACCAGCACATGGGGTCGGTTGTGCTGATTCTACACTTCTGTGCATTTTTGCACAGGTCCAGGTTTTGAGGAGCAGCAGCAGCAGTAGTTCGGGAACAGATTTTCCTATTCACGAGACTGAGGTAGCCTTGCAGGCGTCCGCAGGCCCGGCGTCTCTTCTTTATATTTTCCTTTTGACTGTTGCCTCATTGTTTTCGAGACAGACAGCTGTTATATTTCTTTCAGACCTTTGTATTTAGTTTATTCTTAGTGGTTCGTGAGTAATGTGACACCAAATCTTGGGTAGAGGCTATTGTTGACTATTCCGCGTTTTGATTCAGACTTATGAATTAGACTTCCGCTATTATTATTATTAATTTCATGTTCTACATTGATGTTATAAACTGTTAAAAATAATTGCTTGGTGATGGGAAGGTAAATGAGTTGGCTTGCCTAGCTACCACGAGTAGGCGCCATCACGACCCCGATGGTGGAAAAATCCGGGTCATGACAAGTTGGTATCAGAGCACTAGGTTACATAGGTCTCACAACTCACAGACAAACTTAGTAGAGTCTGAGGGGTAGGTACGGAGACGTCTGTACTTGTTCCCCAGAGTCTATTGAGTTAGGAAAACCTCTCATCTGTTCTTTCTCGTCATGCGGTTTGACTTCTAAATGCTGATTGAATTTCTACTCTGTTCTTTCGCAGATGGCGAGAACACGCGCTTCCTCATATACCGATCAGTAGTCCGAGCCCCCGACAGCTCCCGCTAGGGGCAGAGGACGTGGCCATGCTAGGGGCCGAGGTAGGGGCAGGGCTCAACCCCAAGAAGCAGCACCAGTGGCGGAGCCCCAGGTTGACCTTGAGGAGGAGGTTCCGGCCCCAGCTACAGCTGTTCCGGTGGGCCCAGCTCAGGTCCCAGAGGGGTTTATTGCTACCCCATTTCTTCAGGACGCTTTGGTCCGGTTGGTGGGCTTCATGGAGAGTGTCACCCGAGCAGGATTGCTTCTTGTAGCACCAGCCACTTCCCAAGCGGGGGGAGGAGCCCAGACTCCTGCTGCACGTAATCCGGAGCAGGTAGCTCCCCAGACTCAGATTCCACCGGGTCAGCCAGCTGTGGCAGTTCAGCCGGGGGTAGTTGCACAGGCCGGTGATGGAGCGGCTATGTCCGCAGATGCTTTGTGGAGGCTGGACAGGTTCACCAAGCTCTTCACTGCTACATTCAGCGGAGCTTCTTCTGAGGACCCCCAGGATTTCTTATATAGCTGCCACGAGGTTCTTCGGAACATGGGCATTGTGGAGTCCAATGGAGTCGATTTTGCGGCTTTTCGTCTATCTGGATCCGCCAAGACTTGGTGGAGAGATTACTGTTTAGCCAGACCAACAGGGTCGCCGCCTTTGACTTGGGATCAGTTTTCGGAGTTGTTTCTGGAGAAGTTTCTCCCCGTTACTCAGAGGGATGCTTATCGGAGGCAGTTTGAGCGCCTCCAGCAGGGGTCTATGACGGTCACTCAGTATGAGACCCGGTTTATCGATCTAGCTCGCCATGCCCTCGTCATACTTCCCACTGAGAGGGAGAGGGTGAGGAGATTTATTGACGGTTT
>NW_017671685.1:0-4183 GCF_001879085.1 Nicotiana attenuata
GACTGTGGTGCGGTATCCTAGTAAGGCAATGATACTTCTCATGCCACTGTTTGTGACTTTCGACCATCTTCCTTAGTATCTTTTTGATGTTTTTATTGGCTGCTTCTACGGCTCCATTCATCTGAGGTCTGTAAGCTGTAGAATTCTTGTGTTTAATCTTGAATGCCTCACACATTGCTTTCATTAAGTCACTGTTGAGATTGGAACCATTATCAGTGATGATTGATTCTGGAATCCCGAATCGGCAAACAATACGATCACGGACGAAATCTGCCACAACTTTCTTAGTCACTGCCTTGTATGATGCTGCTTCAACCCATTTAGTAAAGTAATCAATTGCCACTAGGATAAATCTGTGCCCGTTTGATGCGGCAGGCTCGATAGGTCCGATAACATCCATTCCCCAGGCGGCAAATGGCCACGGTGAGCTAGTCGCAGTAAGCTCGTTTGGAGGCACCTTTATCATGTCTGCATGTATCTGACAGCGATGGCATTTGCGAACATATTAGATACAGTCTGTTTCCATAGTCATCCAAAAATACCCTGCTCGGAGTATCTTCTTTGCTAAGACAAAACCATTCATGTGTGGTCCGCATGTCCCTGCGTGCACTTCATCTAATAGTCTGGATGCTTCCTTTGCTTCGACACACCTTAGCAAACCTAAATCGGGAGTCCTCCTGTACAAGATTCCTCCGCTGTGAAAGAAGTTGTTGGATAATCTCCGAAGTATGCGCTTCTGAGTGGCGTTGGCGAGTTCTGGATACTCCCCTATTGTTAAGTACCTTTTGATGTCGTGGAACCATGGCCTTCCGTCCGCTTCTTCCTCAACGTTGGCACAATAAGCTGGCTGATCATAAATCCTTACTGGGATGGGATCAATGAAATTTGTGTCTGGATGTTGGATCATGGATGATAGGGTAGCTAGTGCGTCAGCGAACTCATTTTGAACCCTGGGGACATGCTGAAATTCGGTCTTTGTGAATCTTTTCCTTAACTCCTGTATGTGGTGCAAATAGGGAAGTATCTTAGAGTTTTTGGTGGCCCATTCTTCTCGGACTTGATGTATGAGCAGGTCTGAGTCCCCGATCACTAGTAGCTCTTGAATGTTCATGTCAATGGCCATCTTGAGTCCCAGGATGCAAGCTTCGTATTCGGCCATATTATTTGTGCAAGGGAACCTGAGTTTGGCGAATACCGGGTAATGCTGGCCGGTTTCTGATACTAGGACTGCCCCTATGCCAACTCCTTTAAAATTGGCGGCCCCGTCGAAAAACAACCTCCAACCCTCGTAGGATTCTGCAATATCTTCTCCTACAAAGGACACTTCTTCATCAGGATAATACGTTTTCAGGGATTCGTATTCTCCGCCGATAGGGTTCTCGGCGAGGTGATCTGCTATGGCCTGGCCCTTAACTGCTTTCTGAGTCACGTAAACAATGTCGAACTCACTCAACAAGATTTTCCACTTGGCGAGTTTGCCAGTGGGCATGGGTTTCTGAAAGATATACTTCAACGGGTCCATCCTGGATATGAGATAAGTAGAGCAGGCGCAGAAATAATGCCTCAATTTCTGAGCTACCCAAGTTAGAGCACAACAAGTGCGTTCTAATAAGGAATACCGGGCCTCGTACGGGGTAAACTTCTTATTGAGATAGTAGATGGTCTGCTCCTTTCTTCCCATTTCATCATGTTGCCCTAGAACACAACCGAACGCTTCATCCAAAACTGCAGATAAAGCAATAGGGGCCTTCCTGGCTCGGGCGGAACCAAGACTGGTGGCGTTGACAGGTATTCCTTGACTCTGTTGAAGGCTTTCTGACAATCGTCGGTCCATCTAGTAGCAGCGTCTTTCTTTAGCAATTTAAAAATGGGTTCACAGATGACTGTGGACTAGGCTATGAACCGGCTGATATAGTTGAGTCTTCCCAAGAAACTTATCACGTCCTTCTTATTCTTTGGCGGTGGCAATTCTTGGGTGGCTTTGATCTTTGATGGGTCCAATTCTATTCCTCGACGGCTTACGATGAAACCCAGCAGTCTTCTGGAAGGAACCCCGAATGCACATTTGGCAGGATTCAATTTTAGATTTTACCTTCTCAGTCTGTTGAAGAATTTTCTCAGATCTTCCATATGATCAGCTGTTTTCTTAGATTTGACGATGACGTCGTCCACATATACTTTGATCTCCTTGTGTATCATGTCGTGAAAGATAGTAGTCATGGCTCTCATGTAGGTGGCGCCAGCATTCTTCAACCCAAATGGCATCATTTTGTAGCAATGCATTCCCCACGGCGTGATGAAAGCCGTTTTCTCTGCATCCTCCTCATCCATCCATATCTGATGATACCCGGCGAAACAATCAACAAAAGACTGCAACTCATGCTTGGCACAATTGTCGATGAGAATGTGTATGTTTGGCAATGGGAAGTCGTCTTTGGGACTGGCCCGGTTGAGATCCCGGTAGTCGACACAGATTCTGACCTTCCCGTCCGTCTTTGGTACTGGCACGATGTTAGCTAACCATGTCGGATATTCCACTACCCTGAGAACCTTGGCTTTGACTTGCTTAGTGACCTCTTCTTTGATTTTCAAACTCATGTCGGGTTTGAATTTCCTGAGCTTCTGCTTTACTGGCGGACAAGTTGGGTCTGTTGGTAGTTTAAAAGCTACAATGGAAGTGCTGAGGCCAGTCATATCATCATACGACCAGGCAAATATGTCCTCATACCCTTTCAAAAATTCCGTATATTCCTCCTTTTCTGATGGTGACAGGTGAACACTGATGCGAGTTTCTTTGACGTTCTCTGTATCTCCCAAATTAATGACCTCAGTTTCTTCCAGGTTGGACTTAGATCTGCTCTTAAAATTCTCAACCTCTCTAACGACCTCTTCAGGTATTTCATCTTCTTCTGTATCTACGTCATTTTGTCGCGTTGTTTCGTTGCAAGTCACAGTCGTTGGTTCATCGTCAAGATAAGTAATAGTAATGCTGTATAAAATAGAGTAAATGATGGAGAAAATAATAAGCGAGAATATATGATAAACTGAAATTCTTTGATTGAATCCCTAATTGTTTGAAACATCGGAGCTCTTTTTCGAAGTAAAAGACAATGCGGAAAGAAAATCAACTAGTAGAGTGAGCTAAAAATGAAATGCATGGTGCTTTTGTTTAGCCTTGCTACCCCGAAGCCCCGGGCCCGAAGCCCTCCGGGCCCTGACGGTCCGTTGCTTGCGACTTGTATGGAAGGGCCTTCCTCCCCCTCCTCCTCAAAAAGAACACAACAGTCCATATCATCATCCTCTAGGAACAAATTCTTCATGGCTGCCAATGTTTCATCTTCTTCGGACCCATATATAGTATCTGCTGGCTGGAAGGTTTGATCCAGGCTAGGTATCGGAAACTCCAATGGATAGTAGGGGCCGCGCCATGGTGGCGACCAGTTCTGGAATTCTTCCCAAGTATAGCCGTACCCTAAGCCAAAAGTAGTGCCATGCTTTTTCAGTGTGATGGGCTCAGTGATCCCCTGGAGATTCTTGCCGAGTCCCTTTCCAGGTTCGTACCCACACCAATTTAAAATGCTTTCAATCTTGTTGTCCCACCATTTGTCTTTGTCCACAGCGTTGACCCTTTCGATGTGGTGGTATGTCTCTCCTCCTATTCTCCTTCTGCCCCCGATCATTGGGATGGTCTGGCGACTATATATGGGATTACTACCGTCGCCATGAATGATCACTTCCTGGTGATTCCATTTGAACTTTACAGCCTGATGCAGGGTCGATGCTACAGCTCCGGCAGCGTGGATCCAGGGGCGTCCTAACAGCAAGTTGTAGGATACCGGGACGTCTATTACTTGGAAGTCGACGTCGAACCACGTTGGCCCCATTTGCAAGCACAGGCTAATTTCTCCAATAGTAGATCTCTGGGATCCATCGAAGGCTTTGACATTGATAGCCCCGTCTTTGATCTCGTGTAGGCCTTTTCCCAGCGTTCTGAGAGTTACAAGTGGACATATGTTGAGGCTGGACCCTCCATCGATTAGGACTCTGGTGATGAAGTAATCTTCGCATTGCACGGTGATGTGTAGTGCCTTGTTGTGGCTCAAACCTTCTGGTGGCAACTCGTCTTCATGGAAGGTTATTTTTGGCTTTTCCAGCACTTGCCCCACCATATTCGCCCATCTCA